>NC_056474.1:23452329-23752329 GCF_008729295.1 Plectropomus leopardus
CTTAGTCTAACCAGGACTGTTGATACTGACAGTGCTGGTTAAGGGTGAAAGAGAAGCATAAGTACTTAAAATTTTCTTTACATATCTTCAATGTGGAGTTTTCAATTTATATTATAATATGATGGATAGTTTAATAATTAATAATGCACCATCTTTTTATTGTAAGAATTTGTGATTAAAGTCTGAAGTGTGAACAGTAACATGTCTCTGCAGGTAAATGTAGCACTACAATATCTGATGTACAAGTACAAAGTAAACAGTAAGTCAGTACTATAGTTGATTTCCTATTCTTAAATGCTTTGGGGCATATATTATGACTTTGACTAGCCACATAATTCAATATTTTTCATATTGAAAAATCATTATAAATCTAAAGCTGTTTGGCACCCAGTTGTATTGCTCAGGACCCAGGGAAGCACAGCGTTTAGTGCGAAACTATTTGTATGAGTGGTTCTCTAAGCAGCATGACCATAGGTCAAGTAATCAGATTGCTCCAAAAAGGCGTGTTTTGCACAAGTTTTTCAACAATTCCCAAAAGATTCACTTATATGTTGCTAACATTTTTTTTTAAATCGCTGTCAGACTACCCTCTGTTTTTTATCACCCACTTTGATAAAGACCATTTTCATGAAGCATATCTGGCTGTTGACTTGTCTCTATGAGTCCTGCTGTGGGGCTTCATTTTGATTTGTTGTTGAAAAACTCCTGACATCTATTAGACCATAAAAGCTGAATTTTATCCCTGAGTGAGAGACCTGAAAGGTGTATTGACCTGATGGAAATTAAGAGAGAAAAAAATTAGGACAATCCATGTTTGTTTGTTTTTTTATTTTTATTTTTCAGCATGTGTGTGATGCTCATTTCCTCTATATTCTTTCATTAGAAAATTCTGACCTCTTGGCAGAAGCAGAGAGACGGACAAACCTTTTAGGTTTTATATGAGTGCAATTTTATTCCAGCAGAGTTATAGATTTTCCAGCAGGGAGCACTGTTACTGTGTGTTATTGTGTTACGCTGGGTGTGTGAGCGTGTGAGCGTGTGTGCGTGCACGTGCGTGTGTGTGAGTGACGGCAGATGCCTGCTGAGGTTTGTCCCAGTGATTTGTTTGTCCTGCTGAATGAGTTTGCTGCCTGTCATTAAAGCAGCCAAGCAGAGAGAAACAGTCTGTCTGTCAGGAGGAGCCCCTCTGTGGCTGCGCTAAGTTCAGTTTTCCCTCGGCTCGCTCTCTGTCTGTCCCTGTCTATATCTGCCTGTGTTTGTCTTTGTCTGTCTCTCTCCAGTTGCCTCGTCCATCATGACACAGACAGGATCTCTCTATTTACATTTCAAGCATTTAGCTGCTGCTGTCAAGCAGAGTGGATAATAATAATTGCGCCATAGGAATATGTGCTGGAGTTGCCACTGTACTTTTCCAACCTTTAAAGTAAAGTGTCCACTTTAAGAAAGCTTTTACCACTGGTAGAAGAAATGCTAAGACTAAATTAATTAAAACAGAAATACCAATAAACTATTTGAATACGCTCTGTTGTAGTCCTGCATCCAGTTCTGCATTCAGAATCTTGCTAATAGAAAAACTTTTTATACTTCACCTAATGGCATGTTACCTTGAATTGGTGCAGAAAACATTTTCCTCACACTCCCCCATGGAAAACAGCAACCATATTGATTTATTGATTGATTGTAGACTACAGCAAAGCTATAAAAAAACATCAATTTCCAAAACCTCACATGACTAGTGCAGTCTAACCCTAGTCTCATATATTTGGTCATATGCTCAGTACTCACCAAACACATGGATTTGTTCTAAAAAGTTTCACTTTCAGGTCAGTTTAAAACAGTAAGGTTTTTGCGATAAGGCACGTCTACAGTTAGTTATGAGCTTAGAACTTGATTTGTGTGCTTAAGTCAGCAAGAGTACCAGTTAGTAAATAAAAGGGGAATCATCAACTCTATTTGAAATGCATTGAGTGCATTCTCTTCTTTTTTATGTCAAATGTATCAAACTGCTTGAAGCTCAGTTTACCAAGGAATACTTCATACTCCAAACAACCATTTGTATGTCAGTAGCTCACCCCGTGTTACATTGAATTTGAGAAGAAAACATTTTCCCTGCATGCCTCCAGTGAACAGAGAATCCAAAAACGCAGAAAATTCTTGATGTACTGAGTTGAAAAGGGGAGCATGTTATCAACAGAAAAACTATCAAAGCATCCGTTTACTATCTCTCACCAAACTCAAACAGTATAAACGGAGTCTGATTTATTTAGACGTCTGGTCAGCACATCCCAAACACATGCATTTTCACTAAACCTTAGTATTTAATACTGAAATTAAAGGGAAGCTGCTTTCTTCAAAGCCAGCTTCAATTGACAAAAATAGATTTTTTATCTCACTGAACACAAGGATGGCTGGTCTACCACCAACCCAAAGAGCTAGTTTGTGTTTAGTTTGTTTGTGATATTTTAAAGGGTTAGTTCAGATTCAGTACAGTCACAAAGAAACAAAGTGATCGAGGCAGTAGCAGATCAGCAACTCCTGTGTTCAGCAAGGTAAAATCACATATTTTGTCAATGGATTCTGGCTTTAAAGTGAGCATTGGGAAGTACTGAGAATATGACTGCACAAGTCGTGTGGGAGTATCTAAACGGATGTGTTGATATAGTTTTGCTTTTGTTAGATGTGGTCCCTAATCAATGATTGCTGTTTTCTGTGGAGGCATGTGAGAAAAAACAAAATATTTCTAGAAAAATTCAGTGTAACACGGGGTGAGTAACTGATTTACAAATAGTCATTTTGTGAGTGAACTACTCCTTTGAAAGTATGTCAGTATTATCAAGAAATTGCACTAAAAGCATACAGATGAATTAAAGTGCTGACTCTGCAGCTAAAATTGACTCATTGTCATTGTTATATTATATATTTATATTGAAATATTATATATTATTAAAACATTTTTTGCCCTCCATATCCTATAAATAATCTTATGACCCACTGAGGTGCTTTGACCACCCAGGCAAAGATGTCTTGCTGAGACAACAATATCTATCAATATGTCCAAAGATCAAGCCAACAGACTCAACCCAAAAGATGCAACTTTTCTTTTTTTTGCAGCCTGACATGATCTCGAAGCTGCAGAAGGAATCATTCAGGAGGAGCTGGAGGTAATATGGGCTCAATCCATATATTCTGCTGTATAAATATACATTTTAGGGATTCTCAGAGTCTCTATTCAAATGGGCAGATAGTAAAGTAGCCATATCAACACACAGCGTTCCCCTGAGCCAGTGATAGATTACTCATGCCAGTTTGAGAATAAGTTGTGTATATGAGTATATGTATGTGTTATGAGCCTTTATCAGAACCTCACAGCCCTGCAGACATTTCATTTACTGTGTATATGGATCATTGTTTGACAGCCCAGTCTATATTAAACCTGTTTATTTCCATCTATGTCCTTAATAATAATCCTTAAGCTGCAGCAGCACTCGCCCCTCTGCCGATGTGAGACTCTCTGATCCATGTGGTGCATGTGCTCTCCCATACATTTTCGATGTAATGCTCCTTTCTTTTACGGAAAAGATGAGATCGGGGAGCCTGTCTACCTTTGTGGGAAGGTAATCAACCTGTCTACCTGCTTGTCTGCCTTTGCATTGTCGCTCTGCGGAGACTAGAATCAATTTTGTAACAACTGCAGCAAGACAGTAAAAGCACCAGCAGATTGCCTTGTATATAACAGCACAGTAAAAAACAAAAAAATAATCTGATATCACAATCATCGAGGTAGTGCTCATCTGTTCTCCAGGAGCAATGGATGGAAGAGAAAATGGAGGAAATAAGAGAGGCAATGACTCAAAGACCACAGGACAGTGACTTTACCCTGCATGCACCACTGTAAGCTACGGTTTGTCTTTGTCCTTGCCAAGGATGTATAAAAGTATTTTTACATGACAAAATGGTGAAAATGTTTGCAGAGGTTTATCTACTTGGCCACAGTCGTAGGATTTGTCCTCGACGAACTGTCTAAAAATACCCTTGAACCAGGACTGTGAATATAGAAGCTGAAAGGGAGAGGGTGTGGAAGGTTTCATGCTTTAAGATGATTTGAAGCATCTTTAAATGTGAATCCTTTGAGTATGCACTGCAGAAAACTGCTTATTTTCTTGAAAATGTTATCAAAGGAAGACACAAGGGGAGAAAAATTGAGCCCAAGAGTAAAAATGAAAAAAAGGGATATGTAAGTTGTAGTTTGCAGAAGGAGGGATTAAACAATGGAAGGGAGACTGACCCGTAAAACACAGGCAGAACAACAAAGAAATATTTTTTAAAAAATGTAGATATTTTGATGTACAAACATGAATCACTTATATATGATATAAAAACAAACTAAAATAGATAGGAGGAGTAATTAATTTGGGCATCTAGTGTTGCTAAATGAAGTCATATCCTGACTGCTAGTTGACGCACTCATGGCATGAAATTCAGCTGAATCTTGAGTATAAAAGATGAGCAATAACATTAGAAAATCTTTTTTTTTAACAAAATGTCAGTAGAGTAGTTTGGACTGCAGGCAGTGAGGTGATGCATCAGTTGTCTGTCACCACTACTTCTTTAATGTCAGATTTGTGTGTCTGGGCCATGAGACAGACTGTCCGCATTGTTATTTGCCAGTAATCTGATTGAATTTGTGTGTCATTATACTTTGTAGAAACTTGATAAAACATTCAGTAGTTTAAATCAGTTTACTTTTGGTTCAGTGTTGTATGACTTTGTCAATAATGTTGTGCTTTCTTCTAAATTGCATTAATCTAGACTCATGGGTATTGTAGTATAGATATGTGGTTGATAACAGTAATCAATACCAAACTGACAGAAGAAAACATAATGTCTTAAAAACAAAATTCAAAAAAGCAAAATTAATGGCCATAACATCAACATTTAGAGTTATCAAGAAGGTTTCATTAAAAGAAAACTTTCAAATGGGAATTTGAAGCAATAAATTCTCCTGGAACCAGTGGGTCATCTTACCTCACAGCTCTATCAGGAGTACTGCACCCAATACAGGAGGAAAATTAGAAAAAGCTAATTAAAGTGAGGGTTTATTTTTTTTGCAGATTGAGCTTCGGTGTAGTGGTGCAGTGAAACTGATTACAAGAGTGTTTTTAATAACTCAGGTGATTACTCGTGCAACAGCAGGGAGGCTTGGGATCATCAACATTATTTTCACCTGGGAGGAAAGGTGATGACCTGTGTGTTAACTGCGCCATGACACCAACTTCATGATCTGTTTGAGCATTGAGAAGCTGAGTTTTATCGTATTCTAGGTGGACCACAAAGACAAAGATAGTAGTAGAAGTACTGTACTAGAAATGTGCGGCACTTACACTTTCCTTGAGTATTTCCAGCCCAGACACCAAGGGATTGGCATGGTAAGTTTCTACAAACCACGGATATGTAACATTAGTACGTTTCATGTGTAGGATATCATCAAATGTATAGTTATGGAGTTCAGATATGAGGTGACTTTGTCATCAGGACATTGAGAGGATGGTGGATTTTGTGAAACCTAGGTGAGGCGGCTGCTAAACTGCAGACCACTGTTTAGCAGCAACAAGTGACAAAACCGGGTGTTTTTTAAACAAATCATCTGGGCTTTTTAAACTGTGCTTGCAGCGACAAAACCGGCTGTTTTAAGCCAAAACATGATCTTTTCTAACCCTAAACCCTAAATTCGCATTCCCATCTTATGCAACCTTATACTTCTACTCCCCTATTTCTGAGAGAAAAATATTGTACATTTGTCTGATAGCTTTAGTTACTTCTTAGAGTACAGTTTTTCATCCCCTCCCTATCCAGTAAAAACAAATCTCAAAATGCATTGATTTTGAATTTGATAAATGATGATGTGTGTTCCTTGATGTACTGAGAAAATCCTTCTACTTTTACAGCTCAATAAGCTATTGAAACACTCTTGGATTAGCTGAAAACAGGGCTGTTTTTCTGAACTCATAAAATGGTTGTCTTTTAGAGATACCTGTTCTCACAGGTGAGCTACACAAGAAATAAATGATTATCTTGTAAAACATGATGCACTGCCGTACATTAAACTATCCGACAGTATATAAAGGGGTTAAAATTAGCACAATCTAAAACATAAATAAAATTCAACAAACACATTAGATACTTAGGTAAAGATACTAGAGATACTTAGGTAAAGTTTTGAATGCAGGACTTTTGCTTGTAGTGGCACATTTTCATAGTGTGGTACTTTTAAGTGCAGAATTTGGATACCTTGTCCACTCCACCCAAATATGCGAAGGATTTAAAGTGGAGAGCAAAGCACAACAAAATGACTGTAAATAGACACATACAACCACAAGGAAATACAAAATGACAACAAAGCGACCCAAAACAACCAGCGAAAGACACAAGATTATGTCTAAGAGAACCAAAGATTAAAAAAAGGCACAAAACAACCATGAGGAGACACAGAATTACTACAGAGACATAAAATGACAAAAAAAGATGCAAAACTACAACAAAGAGAAGCAAAACAACCACGAGACACAAAATGACAACAAAATGGCCAGTAAGACACAAATTACCTTAATAAGACACAAATTTACCTCTTAGAGCCCAAACAACTAACTACAAAGACACAAAACAACCATAACATGAAAAAAAGTACAAAATTACCTCAAAGACACACAAAACAACCAAAAGCTGCCACAAAATGACCACGAACAGACACAAAACCACAAAAACATGCTTTAAGACTAGATGGCGACTCAAAACTAATACAATGTTCTTGTTTCTTTCTCCTATGTGGCGGGGCCCTTTGTATATCTGTTTCCAGGAGCCCATTATCTGATAATCTGCCCATGCTGTCCACTAATGGCTGCATAAGTTCAGCAGCAAAGCATCTAAGGAGGTAGGGCCCACCTGTAAATCCCTGCAGCCAAAAATGCCACATTCAAGACTAGCTTGCAGTGTTGTGGTGCTTTTTCTGGTTTTAATTGTCTTTTAGTTTTATTGTGTACTCATAACTCTCTGGAAATCAATATTGAAAATGAGTGGATTAAACCAAAGGAAGTAGCGACAGTGCTACACATTAACTATGCATACCATCAACAAATCAGGGCTTTTACTAAAGACGGGTAGATTTGACATCACATCAGCACCAGATTTGATTTCCAAAATAGCTTTACGTTACTGATACCTGCATCATTTAGTAAATTGAGTTGCAGATATCTTTTGTCACAGTCTATGAAATGCTTGTTGAGCTTTGTAATCTTTTTCCTCTCTATCCCTCATTTCCTTTGCTCATCCCATTCTGCATTCCTCCCATTTCCTCCAGAAGATGATAACGTGTTAACTCAGCTCTGTCTTGTTGTTAATTTCCTGCAGTCGCCACTTAGTCCTGTAAATCAGTTAGGTGTTACAAAGTAAATTTCTGCGGCAGCGTTCAACATCAAGGTTTCATTTTAGAAAGGGAATCAAATATTCCAGTAGTCACTGTCTCAGTAAGTCATACAACTTCAGGGAACCTTTTGATTGAATATATGTTTTCCAATACTCGCCATCTATCTTTGAATTAAATATTTCAGCATTCACAGTTTCAACTTGTGGTGAACTACCGGAGTAATGAATTATTAAAGTAATCACTGTGTTATCCTGGCTTGTGACCAGAGGCTAAATTTGAATTTTAGTACAATGAGCTGAATATTACAATGCACCCTGCAGTTGTGGAGTTACAACTGATATTTAGTTCACTAAGCAGCACTGACGCGTCCTGCAACTGCACAATTATCTTACGGATTCCAGTAAAACAATGTCTTTCAAAAGTGGAGTAAACAGCAAAGACACTGCCTGACATGGAGGATCTACCAGAGGTCACTTTCAAAGTAAAAGTACCATGAACCATCCAAAGATGGAAAGAAAATAATCCTCCCGAGAAGTCTGTTTTTCACCCTGCGCAACTCTGTTTTTGGATCTTCTAACCTCTCAGATGGAAGGAAAATAAATGAAAGGGCAGTCAAGACCTGACAACATTTTAGCCATTTCGACTCCTCTGCTTCTTTGAAAACAGAAAGTTGACAGAAAGCACTTCTGTAACATGACGGAGAGAGACCTCAGAGCAGTTACAAAACATCTACAGTCACCAAATAAATCAAAGTGGAGAAAAAGCTCCTCACAAAGCCCTTTTTCAAACCTCCAAAATGGAAGACAAAGAATGACAGCTTCCATCAAGACATTTCTTAAAGCTCAAACTCAGTGTTAAACTGCCCCAGAGCAGGGATACTTACCTGGCTTTAATGTGTTTTAGTGGAACAGCCTACTCTTTGGATGTCAAGGTTTTCAAACTTTGAGAGACAAAGAAAAATAACCCCAGTGCTCTCTATTCAATGTGTGTTGGTGCCACAGTAATGACAAAGTTGCAGCATTTTTTCTTAAAGAAGCCCACAAACCTGTATGTGCACACGCTATGACCAATAGATCTACCTTCTTCTTCTTCTTCTCTGATCCAAATAAAACATTTCTAAGTAATAAAATGCAGCCATCCTTAATTTAAAACAGTTACCAAAAACTCATTGATTTCATCAAAAGATTAACAAAGAAGCAAAAAACTGCACCTGAGTAGGAGATACACTTGTTGTCTTCTGTTTTTTGTCCTGAAAGGCAGGTGTTCCTGATCTTCTTCTTCTTGTGCACTTCCAGGCTACAAATCTATGTGAAGTTGCACATCGCCACCTGGTGTACCAAAGTATAAAACATTATGACTTAAGTGGTGACATCTAAACAAATCTCCCCAACACCCTGTTATTTGTCCCTTTCCAACAGTCCTTTTATTACCACTTCCTTCCCCTGCATTAACTATTATTAGACATTAATATTTGATTTTTTTCTTATTCTGGCATCCATTATGTCTTAGCCTAAAAAAAACCCTGTTTTTTATCCAGCATATTCCTCTATAAAATTCTAGCTCCAGCAGACCGTCATTTGCTATAACAACCCTAGTGGTGTATGAAATACCTGAAAGCCATACTTGAAAAAAAGTACAGCTATCTCACCAGAAAATCACTTTGGTAGAAGTCATAATATTACTTGGGTAAAAGTAAGTATTGCATGTTTACTGTACTGAAGTATCAAATGTCATTTTATGATATTACATGTACTTAAGTATTAAAAGTAAAAGTATAAATAAATGCTGGTAATTAAAAAGCAAGCAGTCAAAATATGAAACGTCCACCACACAGAGCGTACTTTACACTAGATGAAAAATAAGACATTTTTCCTCCCATTATTTCATTCATCCTTCTTACCTGCCTTTCTTCCCTAATTTTTAGTGAGTAACAAAATAATTAGGAGGAATTCAGTGAAGTAAAAGTAAACGTTGATATGAATATAAAAACAAGTAAAAAAGCACAGATACTAAAAAAAACAAAAAAATACCAAAGTATTTTAACAGAGTAAAATAAAGATGTGAAATACTGGTGCCAATGTTCAGTGTCTCAAAAAATCATGATTCTTTAGACTGCTTCAGGTGATGGAAATCAACAGAAATGTATATCTACAATATCTAAAATATAAATCAGTCACTTCTCTTTTGTTGGAGATGGCAGCAGCACAAAGTGGTAATCACAAGCTGCAGTGAAGTCGAACTGTTTCCAGCAAAAATGCTCTATTTGCAGCAGCCTTACATGAAGTCACAGAAATATAGAAAGCCTGTTAGATCCATCTGTAGGCTACAACGTTTGCAAACCACATATAAACATTATTATCAACCACATAAGATATATTTGTCAACAGATAAAAATGCATTGCACATCATGAAACTAACCTAAGATACAATCATGCATTGAATATTCCAATACACAGATAATGAGGATTTTCTACAAAACCTGTTTGTGATCAAAACTAAGAGCCAATCAGGTTTTTGATCAGGTGACATCCAAACATTTCCCATCATGTCCTGGGTCTTGCAATGGGTGGAGAGCAACACATGGATGTATAAAGAGAGCTGGATACAGCGTTTGAGGAAGGGCCTAAGGCATATGGGACGCATACTCTACCCAGTTAGCTAGAAGTCGCCCCAGCCCTCTGCTAACTTGAACAGGGATAAAATGACTTAATCATGCAGCTCTTCTGTGTTATCGGACCAAATCAATCAAATACAGGCAGCGAAATTACTCATTATGCAGGGGTTGTGACTTTAAAAACTGATTTACAGATGTCTCTGTCAAAATGTAAGTCTTTGTGAAAGTCTTTTCGGGCACAATGGCATCATGTGATGTGAAGTTGTTACACCGGTTGGCTCTGTGTCAAATTGGTGTCAAAGTCTGATGCACTTCCTGGGGCCTCGGAGCAACCATGGCTGGCCTCAAAAACTGTGTCTGCCTCAGTCTTGCTATCAGGCTATCATTGCCCATGAGTACATGATGTCAGAGCAAGTTGGGACCAAGTTGGACACAAATCTAACTGGGACGCATTGCATGGGGATTGCCAGTAATTGATAATGTGCAGGAGCTTGAACAAGCCTGCCACAGTTAATGATGACATCATCACAGTGACTGACCCAAAAAAATCTTGGGTGATGTAGTAAAGTTTTTTTCTGAGCACCATGGCTGAACTTAACATGTATAAGACAAACAGCAAGTTTCCATGTATGTTGCCATCAGGAAAGAAAGGCCTCCTGGCAAAGTCTGTGCACTCATTCCATTTCAAATCAGAGGAATTCATATTTATGAGTTCCAAAGTGAAGTTATTGTAGAAATAACTTGAATTTAGTTTGCTGGCAGACTTTCCTGGCTCTGGATCAGTGCTCTGGCCCAAACCAAGACTGATCGTGCACCCCTGGCCTCAGACATCTGCACCATCCTGGGCACCAAACAAACCTCTCCACCAGTTTGCGCCCTCTGCTCGGCCTCCAGCTTCTGTCTGTGCTCGCTCTCTTACCCCTAAACTGTCAATCACCTGCAGCTGCTGCCATGGATCCAGCAGACTGACCGTTCTGTTTTCCACCTCAGGCAGCAAAACCAATTAAAGCTGCAAGCAGCGATGAACAGGCCCTCACACCTCCAGGCACATCAGGGCTACTTGCTGGATGCCGACTGATGTGACTGCGTCTTGCTGAGAAAGGGCAACAATGCATGCAGCAATGAATTAGTGTTTCCTCACTGTAGTGCCGAGGCTGGAGAAGTTTTTTTTTCTGTTGTATGTAGGTGGAGCTATAACATGTAGATGTCTTCAGGCTGTGACACTTACGCAGTGTATGAAGTTTGAGACGGATTGGACCATGCAAAGTCAAATGACATCGGCTTCCTGTGTTATTTTGGAATATTATCATTTGCTGCCCGCTACAGCTGACAGTCAGAGTCCACAATTAACTTTTATAATTTAAATATAATAAACAGCTTTACCCCTTTCCCCTTTACATATAGATTTATTTCAATAAATGTTATTTAGATACAATGAAACTTCAAAGAGGAGGTCAGACAAAAATGTGACGTCAAAGATATCACAAACATTGCATCACCACAGCCTCTGTGTGAAAATGAGTTCCCCCTGGCAAGATGTGACATCGTGTATCCTTCCAGGGCTTTTATTGTGAAAGGTAGAAACGGAAGAAGTGCAGCTACTGCACTGACGCTGTCAGTGTGAGACCCAAAAAGAGTTTGCAGTGTTGACTGAAACTACGGGGCCTCTGTCTTAATACCTCATAACTTTATTCAGTATGCACGCAGTGTTAGCTCCCAGCAGACCAGCTGATGGTGAGAGTTTAGAGTTTCACCCTGGCACCATAGATCAACTTGTCTGTGTACAAAATGATGGAGCCATTGTTTATTAACTAAACAGTATGGATTTCAATGTGGCTTACCCTGAAAACAACCCTTGACTGACAGCATCAGCATCCAGTATATTATCCTGCTCTCTGCTACTCATGTGCTTACAGAGAGAATATACAAAACGGTGTAAGGGCACCCCTGCTGGACAACCTTGGCAAAAATTTGCCTGAAAGTTATAATAAAATAAAAAAATTGTGGGCTTCCTGTTGGGTTTACATCATGGCCCCAAGAGGCTTTTTGTAGGTTTTGGGGTGTTACCCATGACTCCAAAGTTTGATAGCTGTAGGTAAAATGGTCCATGGGGGATGCCTTTTTCAATTTTGTAGGTGGCGCTAAAGAGCACATTTTGGCACATCAAAGCAAAAAAGATGATATCAAATATCACATCTTAGGACTTTTGATGTATATGCCATGTTTGGTGTGAGTTTTTAAGCATCCTTAGCCCCTCAAACACAACTTCCTGTTTCATGGTGGATAATGTTAACAGCGTTCAATGAAATCAAAAACTGGTCGTAATATAACATCACCAACTTTATGAAATACTATGGTCTGGATGTGAAGTCGATCAGATGAAATCTGTAGGACTAGTACGTTTTGAAACGGAGGCTAAGTCTAGGAAAACACCCCTCTGTTGGGATTTCCACCAGCAGCTTCCCACATCCCACTGGTGTCTACCTACAGTACCTAAAAGAAAGTATTTTTTTAGTATGCAAGACTGCTTGCAAAGACAGGCACCGGCGACCTTCAGACTACAGCTTTTAGCAGCCATTTCCACAATGGAGGTGGTGAACATGGACCACTTGGATTCCGTGTCCCCATCCTCCCCCAGGAAGCACAGGATGTAGCCCCTAAGGAGGAGGAATCTATGATGCCAGGGGTCAGCAGCACGCCCAGGGCACCCTGCGGGCCGCGGGCCCACTGGGTGGTGACAGCATGTTACTTATTTGGGGGTAAGCCCGACTGGGCCCTATGGCCCTTCAGCTAATCCCTAAACATACTGTGGAAGTAGAGAAGCGTCTTTCTACCTACCGTTGAAGCTGACGCTACCGATATAATTGAGCAGTTTCTTCCATCTTTGTCAGGTCCGTTTCGGGGCAGATACTGGAGTTTTTGGGACACAGGTCCCTCTGCATGTTGTGGAGGGTGTGGGCCATGGCGCACACCATGTCAATCACACACTGGACCTTCCCCTCCTGCTCGTACTGGGAATCGATGCCGATAAGCTCCTGACCTGAGAGACACACACAGAGAGGACAGACAGAGGTATTATTTACAGGGAAAATTCACTTTTCCTCATTCCTATGGAGCTCCCCCAACCTCCCAAAATAATGGTGACAAAAAGTTGATACTGAAAAAGAGAGTGGCAATAAACTGTCATACAAAAAAAAATAAAATAAATAAATAATAGTGACATGAAGATTGTCATCGACTTCTGGAAAACCTCCCGCTCAGCTTCCCCGGCTCTGAGGGCTCACTTGTTGAGACGGAAAGGTGCTACAACTACCCGAGAACAGCGACTGACACCCTGAACTTTTACTGTTAATGAAATGTAATTATAACTTCAGTAAACAAGTATCTAAAACTACTGGCGGCCATGCGTTTACGTAAACAAAAGACGGCAGTGCATTTGGAGCTCGGTCAGAAGTTTGATTTAAAGGCAGTCTTGTAATTCTAACATGAGGCTTTTGCTTTTTGTTTCTCCGTCAATTTTCTTTTAGAAAAATATCACAAAATTTGTCATCAACTCCCAAGAAACTTCAGAAACTGTCAATTGTTCAACAATTTTTCCTGCTCGGTTCATAGGACACATCATGCTTCATCAACATCGACAGGTCATGCATTCACACATCAGACTGTAATTTCTTTCTTTATTTTTTTCCAGTATTTTGTTCGTATTGAAGAATGTTTGATATCAAAGTGATGGTCACCAGACTGTGGAAATAGTTTTAATCTTTCAATTTTTGAGCATGTTCAATGAAGTTATAATAATTTCCCCCTCTACTGCAAAACATTGGCATTCAATGCTAATCTACAGACAAACGGTAGTTTTGCGCGGACTTTTGATAACTTTTAGAAATATCAAAAAAGTCCTAAAGATATTTACTGTTTCAGTGATGTGATGTCATTTTGACAATAAAAGGTATTTCATATTGTTAAATGAAAAAAAAAAAATTAAAATCCTACCTCCATTGCATATTCAGAATCAGAAATACTTAACTGATCCCCAGGGGGGAAATTGTGGTTTGTTACAGTCGCTCTGATACCAGCATAGAGAGAACAACACCAAGAAGAAATATGTATAAGCACAAGCATGTAAAAATATGAATGTAAAAATAAAAATACAGCAGTATCCAGTTGGTACAACATGTAAATATTTAAAAACAAACAAAGTAGTATACATAATATACGGAGTATGTTAGGTGTAAAAATAAAAATGCCAAAAAAAATACAGTAATAGACAATTAGCACAAATATATGAATATTTCAATTACAATATGGATAATGTGCAGTGTGTATAAAGTGTATAAATTATAAAACGTGTATACAATAAAACTGTGCCTTACGCGACAATATAATGTATAAAACTAATATTTTAAGCTAGTAAGTTTTAAATATAAAAAATATAAATATATAAAATATTGTGTGTATCGAGTATTTTTTCTCAGCAAACACATAGCAAAAACAGAAACAATGCAAAAAAAACTAAAAAAAACCCAAAACAAAAATTTTGCATTCACTGCACTCATGCACTCATGCATTTTACCACATTACTCAAAACCTCAGTGAGATAAAGGATTAAAAAAAAAAATAAGAGCTGCATCTATTTGGAGATGTTAGAGGCCAAAAGGTTATAACCATACAGCCATAAAGCTGAAACAATCAAAACACACAGGACAACATCAACAACAACCAGCTGTGAAAGCAAAGTCATTAACCTTTAGGGACCACTTTAATATCACACACACTTATATAGCTCTGAGCACGCAATCACACCGCGGTGAAGTTAGTTTTAGGTTGAATATTCGACAGCCATTTGCTCCCCATCCAGCCGTGTCGCTTTAAACGGCTGTTGACAATACAGGGCGCGAGCTCTCCTCCGCAACGCAGGGTTTTCACTCCGGGACCATCAACAAATTACTTTAACACGAGGTCAATGTTATTTTCAATATTTTGACAGCTTCCAGGTCATGTGACCAAGAGTTTTTTGTAGATCATCCTGCTGAAAACTGCAATCAAATAATTAAAAAAAAAGTGCTGTCTGTGTTTCAGCTCTGCAATGCAAATTGATCATGTCTATAAAGCATTATGTGTATGATATTACAAATTAAAAAAAATGATCAACTACAGCTAAACAGTCCAATTTTTAAGCCTGTACACTCTCTGAAACAACCACAAACACTCCTTATTTGCTCTTTTTCTAACTCGCTTTATAGTATATACTTTTATTTACATTTTTTAATTAATTCAGAAGAGGATGTAGCAGTTTAAATAGGGGATTTATGAATTAATTAGCAATTAATCAAAAATGATTAATTAATTAATAAATCAATACCAAAATCCGTAACCATAACTAATGCAAAATTATGACTCAGAAACACGAATTGGTATAAAGATGAAGTGGAGTAATGGGACTCAACTTCAGCTATCAGAAACAATAACTTATATATTGAAAATTAGAGTTAAAAAACTTCAGAGCACTACCCATTAAAACAGAAAGCTTGATAGCCCATTTTACCTTAGTATCAATTTAGTCTCATAATTTGAAGTTGGCTACAGAATTAATTTTCCAGGTGTACAGGGACCTGACATACACACACACACATCACAAGATCAAGTGTCTTCATTAATGAAAGTTTTATTAAACTACTCACTACACATCAAAACTACTCCTAAAACTACACATGAATGAGTTTAAGAATCAGTAGGGATAAATAAAATAAAACAGTGAATACACCAGACACAAAGTAAATAAAATGACTAAATGAAAAACAAACTCATAAATGAAGCAACAATAAAAATGAGGGGATGAAAACTAGTGAGGAGCTGAGTTTGATGTGACATCTGGACTCGATCAGGTGCACTGAAATAGTGAAAGATGATCAAGCAGATGAAAAGTTAAGTTTAAAGAAAAGGCAATGTCAAGCATCGATCAACAGTAGAGAGGCAACCTATCCCATAAAACAATGAGGGAAAAGATAAAGAAGAGGCCTGATCAGAGAATAACCCATAATTGCATTAATGGGAGATCCTAATCTAGGTCTAACACTTCACTAGGACTAACACTTTGGACAACAACCCAAAGTCCAAAAGTGCAAAATGGAAAAAGTCAAATCAGCCAAAAAACCCCTTCGACTTCACTGAGTTATAACTCCTGTGAAAAAAAGGGGTGTGGTGCTTGACCGTCAAAGCGGGAAAAATACACTCCTCCCTTCTATCACTTCGACTGTTTTAACTGTCTAGATCAAATTTTTTCCTAATGTGTTGATAAAGTTCACTACAGGCCTTCAAATCTTCAATACGTGAAACCACGACGCTCTCCTCTGCTGATCGATACCAAACACTTACGAGAAAACCAAATAATTATTTGGCAGATCATTAACTAAGTAAAACAGCATTAACCGCGTTTAACAAACATAACAAATATGTGTGAAAATCAGTAAGTGTAACACCACGGTGTCAAAACACTGATATAATTAAGGGTTGTTAAAGATCCTATTTGAGTAAAGGTATACAAGTACTTAATCAAAATATAACAAAGTATGAAAGTACTTAATATGACCAAAGGTCTATCAACAAAACCTATAATTAGAAATTCACAAATTGCATGATTACAAAACAATAAAGCATCTACACACAACAGTGTAAAGGAAGGATAATTAAGATATAGACAGAAGAGATGCATATCAACATGCAAGTCTGTACTAAGAGTCTTCCCATTCAGTGTGCAGCACGCTGCTGGCAGGGGTTACCAAAGGTCACACCCCTCCACACACACACCACACACACACACACACACACACACACACACACACACACACACACACACACACACACACACACACACAGCTTGTGTTTGTGAGTTTGGCCTCAAAATCAGCTTGTAAGCAAATTTCCAGTTCTGTAGGTATGAGACCTCCACACAACATTTCAAAGTATGTTTTACTTTGAATACGAAAATCAGTTAACGCGGTCCTCTCTTACAGTCTGGAGATGTGCAGGTTTGTCACGTGTTGTTTGTGCAACAAAGACATAAATTGTCGGTTTCTATGATGTCAAGATCTCCTGATGTCTCCTTGAGTCTTTGCAGGAGCTCAGTTGACAGCTCCTTGCGCAAAATGAGTCGTAAGTTAATTCAAACTGTCTATCGAGCAATAAAATCTTATCGTAATTTAGTTCTGCTTACAAGATTCGAAGTTCAACAAGTCAGTTCGGTCCATTAGCTGACCCCGAGGTTCATCTAAGGAATCTCCAAAAGAAGTTTCAGTTTTGGTAGGCATTTGAATATCTTCTTATCAAGAGTTGTCCTCATCATCCACTACAAGAATTAAAACTGAATATGTAAATATAACTTAGGGACTGTTTTACTATTATTGAGAGGGAGAGGGGAGGCATGTCAAATCTTGTTTTAAGAACTGGGGAGACTTAGGATTTCTTATTTGGCTTAGGAGAGGGGCATACAACTTTGAATGGCTGTATTTTTTTTATTATTTTACATTTTCTTGTCTTTTTTAGTTATTTTTTGGAAATATTTCGGAAAACAATTTGGAGATTTTAGTTTTTTATTAAAAAAAAAAAAAATCTGCCCTGGGGTTGGTGCTCGCGCTCTCATAATCATTCCTTCAATTTTAATAGGGGTGCTTGGCGCTAATCATTTTAGCAATTTTAAGAGGGCCTTTGCTTCTCTGGCCGAGAAAAAAAAAAACAACCTTCTGCATTAAAGCCAGTACCGTGAGGATGTGCTTTTGTCGTCCATCATCTGAACATTGTAGTTTGATCACAGCAGACCCTAACCAATAACACCAGCCATCGCATCATCACAGAGCCGAGGAGAGGTGGAGTCGTCTTTTCCTACATCCTGATGAAGTCTCCCTCACATCTTTCCTTGACCTCATGATGTTCTGTGGAGTAGAAGGAAAAGTAGAAAGGAGATTACTTGAACTTTTCGACTGCAGCCGAACACTCTCTACCACTCTAAATATTGAGTGTTTGCGGTCCCGACTGGGCAATCATGTCAATTTTATTTTTTAAAGCCCATTAAGACAAAACATGGTTTGCCTCAGAGGGCTTTACAGCATACGACATCTCTCTGCCCTTAGACCCTCACATCACCTAAGGAAAAACTCCCAAAAAACCCCCATTTAACGGGGGAAGAAAAAGGAAGAAGCCATGATGAGGGATCCCTCTTTCAGGACGGACAGACATGCAGTAGAAGTATGTAAAAATGTTGTGTCCCAGGGGAGGTACTCTCAACACTAACTGGCTGAGTCGTCACGGTCTTATCAGATCCAGATCAAATTAAAGAAAATCTAGTAAAAGTCTAGAGACTCTCCCCTAGAGCGTAACCTGTGCCATTTACTGCTTTTTATTCAAGGCCAGGTCACAGGGACAACAGGCGGAGCAGAGCACTCCAGACGACCCTCTCCCCAGCAACACTTATCTCCTTCATGGCCTCCCCGAACACCCGAGTTTTTTGCTTTGGCGACTGCCTCGGCTGCAGCCCTTCAGGCCAACCGGTGCAGTCTAGGAAAACACCTCTCTGTTGGGTTTCCACCAGCAGGTGTGTAAGTTGCTGTCTGACGACTGACAGCTTCCCGCACCCCACTGGTGTCTACCTGCAGTACCTTAAAACAAAGTATTTGTTTTGGTATGCGAGGCTGCTTGCAAAGACAGGCACCAGCAACCTTCGCACTACAGCTTTTAGCAGCGGCTCGCACAATGGAGGTGCTGAACATGGACCGCTTGGATTCCATGTCCCCATCCTCCCCTGGGCACCCTCAACTTCATGCTGCCCAGCTGCCCAGCCCTGACTACACCTCTGCGGGCCACGGCCCACTGGTGGTGACAGCATGTTACTTATTCGGGGTAAGCCCGACTGGGCCCTATGGCCCTTCAGCTAATCCCTAAACATACTGCGGAAGATAAACATCCTAGAATCCGTAAGGCATTCCTCCAGAGGCTTAAGACAGAAGGGGGAATGGCCCTGCCCAACCTGATGTATTATTATTGGGCAGCAAATCTACAAAAATAGTCTATTGGATTCAGAGACCAGATACTGATTGGTGTCAACCAGAAATTAATGCCTGTACATCATCATCACTCTTTGTATTGGTGACTTCCAAGCTCCCCCTCTCTCCTAAACAATACTCCTCATGCCCTATTGTAATTTCCACATTAAAAATTTGGTCACAATTTCGACAGAATTTTAACCTGACAGACTTCTCCCCTTTATAGCCCCATCTGCAATAATCATGCCTTTCTTCCAGCCAAGTCAGATCCTGTTTTTGCCCAGTGGCAGAGGGCGGGCCGAAGTCAGTTCACTGATCTCTACATAGATGGAACCTTTGCTACATTCGACGCTCTCTCCACCAAGTTCAATCTACAGCGCTCTAATCTTTTCCGTTATCTTCAGATCCGTCATTTTGTTCGTACCATTAGCCCGTGTTTTCCAAACCTACCTCCAAAAAAAGGAATAGACATCATTCTTCAGGTCCCCACGCACCGTAGGAGCCTCATATCAAAAATTTATAATAATATTGTGTCATTCAATAAAGTGACACTTGATAAGATTAGGGCAGACTGGGCAGAAGAGCTTGGAACAAGCATTTCTGATGATACCTGGGACGATGCACTATATAGAATAAATGGGTCAACCTCATGTGCCCGTCTTTGCTTAATTCAGTTTAAGGTTCTCCATCGGATCCACTATAGCAGAGCCAGACTCTCTAGGATCTATTCTAATGTCAGTGAAACATGTGAACGTGGTCATATAACTAAGGCTGATCATGCTCACATGTTTTGGTCATGTAATAAATTGCTTAATTTTTGGACTATGATATTTCGAACTCTATCTGAAGCTTTTGGCAAAGATATTCAACCTAGTGCTGTACTGGCTATTTTTGGAGTCCCAGGAGAGGGTTCATCACTGACAAATAAAATTAAGAACATGCTTGCTTTTTCAACTCTCCTCGCCCGGAGAAGAATCCTGTTAGAGTGGAAATCAGCATGTGCACCCAAAGCTTCCTCATGGCTGAAAGACTTGACTTTTTTCCTTAAATTAGAGAAGATAAAATATAGTATTCGAGGGTCGACCCAAAAGTTCTATGACACGTGGGGGCCTTTATTAACCTATTTTGAGGGTCTTGAAGTCCTCCCCACAAGATTGAAAATTAAACTGTCTAAATTATGTGTACCTTTGCCTGTACTCCCTTGTAAACTGAGGGGCCCCCCAGCAAACCTTTGTAGTCAGTAGGCAAATACTCATTGTTGAGATATCCACTCCATTTCTTTTTTTTTTTTTTTTTTTTAAATTTATTTATTTATTTATTTATTTAAAATTTTTATTTATTTATTGATATTAAATTTTTTTTTTTTTAAATTTGTGTCTTATGTTGACAGCAGGGTGGGGATGGGTGGGGGTAGGGGGGTTGGAAAAAAAAAAAAAAAAAACAGAAATGTAAAATGTAAAATGTTACATTTACAAATATCTGTGAACTGCTCTTTTTGTCAAATAAAAACAAGTTTAAAAAAAAAAAACATACTGCGGAAGTAGAGAAGCGTCTTTCTACCTACCGTTGAAGCTGACGCTGCGGATATAATTGAGCAGTTTCTTCCATCCTGTCTGGTCCATCTTGGAGCAGATACTGGAGTTTTTTTGGGACACAGGTCCCTCTGCATGTTGTGGAGGGTGTGGGCCATGGCGCACACCATGTCAATCACACACTGGACCTTCCCCTCCTGCTCGTACTGGGAATCGATGCCGATAAGCTCCTGACCCTGAGAGACACACACAGAGAGGACAGACAGAGGTATTATTTACAGGGAAAATTCACTTTTCCTCATTCCTATGGAGCTCCCCCAACCTCCCAAAATAATGGTGACAAAAAGTTGATACTGAAAAAGGAGGGCAATAAACTGTCATACAAAAAAATAAATAAATAAATAAATAATAGTGACATGAAGATTGTCATCAACTTCTGGAAAACCTCCCGCTCAGCTTCCCCGGCTCTGAGGGCTCACTTGTTGAGACGGAAAGGTGCTACAACTACCCGAGAACAGCGACTGACACCCTGAACTTTTTACTGTTAATGAAATGTAATTATAACTTCAGTAAACAAGTATCTAAACTACTGGCGGCCGTGTGTTTACGTAAACAAAAGACGGCAGTGCATTTGGAGCTCGGTCAGAAGTTTGATTTAAAGGCAGTCTTGTAATTCTAACATGAGGCTTTTGCTTTTTGTTTCTCCGTCAATTTTCTTTTAGAAAAATATCACAAAAATTTGTCATCAACTCCCAAGAAACTTCAGAAACTGTCAATTGTTCAACAATTTTTCCTGCTCGGTTCATAGGACACATCATGCTTCATCAACATCGACAGGTCATGCATTCACACATCAGACTGTAATTTCTTTTCTTTATTTTTTTCCAGTATTTTGTTCGTATTGTGAAGAATGTTTGATATCAAAGTGATGGTCACCAGACTGTGGAAATAGTTTTAATCTTTCAACTTTTGAGCATGTTCAATAAAGTTATAATAATTTCCCCCTCTACTGCAAAACATTGGCATTCAATGCTAATCCACAGACAAACGGTAGTTTTGCGCGGACTTTTGATAACTTTCAGAAATATCAAAAAAGTCCTAAAGATATTTACTGTTTCAGTGACGTGATGTCATTTTGACAATAACAGGTATTTTAAATTGTTAAATGAAAAAAATATTGTGTGTATCGAGTATTTTTTCTCAGCAAACACATAGCAAAAACAGAAACAATGCAAAAAAACTAAAAACCCCAAAACAAAAAGCTGCATATTCAGTCAACACAAAACAACATAACATTGGGGCAAAAATCAAGCTGATTCACTTATAACCAGTCTGATCCCAGAAGCAGCTGACTCTCAGGGTTTTTCCCAATATCTAATATGGCCCCATTTTAAAAAAGTTTGGGCACCCCTGTCAGAGACTGAAACAGGAGGAAACAGCTCATATCAGCTTAGTTCTGTCCAGAAACAGGTACCTGCTGATATTTAAGCAACACAATTGCTGAAAGGCTATTTTAGAATCACGGCAGGTGTTTTGAATTTTACCACATTACTCAAAACTCAGTGAGATAAAGGATTAAATAAATAAGAGCTGCATCTAGCAGGGCTTGCAACCAAAGACAGAAGGCAAATAAGTATACAGTTTTCATATTTGGAGATGTTAGAGGCCAAAAGGTTATAACCATACAGCCATAAAGCTGAAACAATCAAAACACACAGGACAACATCAACAACAACCAGCTGTGAAAGCAAAGTCATTAACCTTTAGGGACCACTTTAATATCACACGCACCTACAGTATATCGCTCTGAGCACAAAACGCACTATTCAAAATCAAGCTTTAAAAAATATTATACATCAATATTATTGTCTACTTTCATTGAGTTTATTTTTTTTTATTTTTTTACCAACATCAGTCCTAACCATAAATGTCAAATATTCATTACCTTTCATAATTTTAACCCTTTAAATGCCAGGTTTTTGTCACTATTTTTTATAGGAAAAAATCAAACACAAAAACTGAATTATTTTTAAATGTCCTATATGCAAAGTAGCTTTTTTGTTGTTTTTTCTTTTTTTCACAGCCTGGAATATATCAATGATTTGCAGCAACGTTTACTGTGTCGAAAAGACACTGCGTAAACAAAATGTGTAAAATGCAATTTTTGATCCCACAGGCATTAAAGCATAAAAACATTGCATTGTATTGTATTATTTTTGAGTGTAATTCTGGGCTTTTGCCTTGAAATTTTGTCTGTTTTACTATTTTCCATCTGATGACGTCTTTTTAACCATATTTTGCACATGGAGAAAATACATGCTGTTTCCACTAGGTGTACTGTCACAATAAATGTTGCTGCAAATCACTGACATATTCCAGCTGTGATAAAAACAACAACAAGCTATTTTGCATGTAGCATATTTAAAAATAATTACCGCAGTGAATTTAGTTATAGGTTGGATATTTGACAGACATTCGCTCCCGAGCCAGCAGCGTCACTTTAAATGACCACTGGCAGTACAGGGCGAGCTCTCCTCCACAAAGCAGGGTTTTCGCTCAGGGACCATCAACAAGTTACTTTGACATGGTCAACGTTATTTTTCAATATTTTGACAGTTTCCAGGTTATGTGACCAAGAGAATCAAAAATCAGTGCTGGGTCATATTACTACACTGACTGGTCAGGACACACCTCTTTTTATTACATTTTAATACTCATATTTATCTGTGAAAGGTGGTTCCATATCCAGTGTGTGACAATGGACAGTAAAGCATTTGAAAAAGCCAGAAAAAGAAAGCCAGATGTCTCCTCTGTCAATAATGTGCATTTCGAAAGAGCTCAATACAAACACTAAGGTTCAGGGTGTGAAAATCTAATTCACAGTATTCAAATGCAATAAAAAGAGTTGTTTCTTAACCAACCAGTGTAGTAATATGATCCAGCACAGATTTTGGGTCATTTAGTCACATCCTGGAAGCTACTGATCAAAAATGCTATTTTTTCCATAAGATATTCACATTAAATGTGAAGTGTATTAAAATGCAATAAAAGGAGGTGTGTCCTGACCAGCCAGTGTAGTTTTATGATCCAGCACTGATTTTGATTCTCTTGGTCACATGACCTGGAAGCTGTCAAAATATTGAAAATAACATTGACCTTGTGCCAAAGTAATTTGTTGATGGTCCCTGACTGAAAACCCTGCGTTGCGGATGAGAGCTCGCGCCTGTAGTGCCAACAGCAGTTTAAAGCGACGCTGCTGGATCGGGAGCGAATCTCTGCCGAACATCCAAACTAAAACTACTTCACCGCGGTAATTATTTTTCATATTCTACATGCAAAGTAGCTTTTTTGTTGCTGTTTTTTTTTTTTATCACAGCCTGGAATATGTCAATGATTTGCAGCAACACTTATTGTGAAAGTACATCTAGTGGAAACAGCATGTATTTTCTCCATGTGCAAAATATGGTTAAAAACACGTCATCAGGTGGAAAATAGTAAAACAGAAAAAAAATCAAGGCAAAAGGCCAGAATGACGCCCAGAAATAATACAGTGCAATGTTTTTATGCCTTAATGGCTGTGGGATCAAAAATTGCCATTTACACATTTTGTTTATACAGCGTATTTTAGACACAGTAAATGTTGCTGCGAATCATTGACATATTCCAGGCTGTGATAAAAACAACAACAAGAACAAAAAAAGCTACTTTGCATATAAGACAGACTTATTGTTTGGAGCTGAGCTGGAAATACAAAGATTATACAAACGTACATAATCTTCCCAAAACGAAAGCAAAATGCATAAACACAGCCAAAATTATCAAAAAATGAAAAATGAAAAGCGCATTACATGCACTGAGCAGTCCCTAAGGGGTTGACACAATAACCAAGCGGACACAGCGGTGTGAAACACAAGCACCAACAAACAACGCCATTTTTGAAACACCAGATAGCCAGCATCCATAACAAGCCTTTAACCAGACAAATAATGAATA
This sequence comes from Plectropomus leopardus, assembly GCF_008729295.1. Lineage (NCBI taxonomy): Eukaryota > Metazoa > Chordata > Actinopteri > Perciformes > Serranidae > Plectropomus > Plectropomus leopardus. The sequence goes on from NC_056474.1 coordinate 23,476,924, forward strand.
TAAAACAACTTACCGACGATGTTTTCATCAGGCGGCTGTTAGCTTGAATCCAATCCAGCAAAAATGACACCAAGTCCACTGGAGCCCGTGTGAAATGTCCACAATGTCCAATGTTTGAACACGAAAACTCCCAAATATTCCCAAAACTGTGCATGACGACGTCCTCTCCTCTCTGCTTTAGCGCACTTCAAAGCGTCCGACTTGAACTTTTTCCGTCATGTTAGCTAACACACGGCTAACTTTAGCTGGCTTAGCTACATAAAACACATCTTCAAGTTCCCCAGAGACGATCAGGACTGACATCGGTGATGATGATTTTGCCTTTACTTTAGATTTTATGTTTTTGGCGTTTTTACCGAGTAGCAGCAGCAAAGCAAACTGACATAAACAGAATTAGCTCTCCTCTTTGAGATTTGAAAACTTCCGTTGGTCACGTCGTTACGTCACATAGGGGCGGGGCCCGTTTAAGGGGGTACTACCGCGCTGGAAATAACTACAACAGATAAGGAAGCCCTTCACTGCAGAGAACACCGACATACTTTTTCTTTTTCTTTTTGCAATTAAGACACAAACTTTAAGATATTTAACTAAACAACCAACATGCCTGTTCAGTCAGACTTTGAGTGACTTGGAGAAAATGCATGAAGTGTTTGTCCCACATGATATGTTCAAGTACTGTCGCATATTTAGAAATTCAACGATAATTTCTTGTTTTTACAGTCTCTTGCTTTTATAACTGGTATAATTTTGGGAGTTTAAATTTTTTTGGCGGGTCTGCAGGTTTGGAAAGCATGTTCTTAGAAAAATACCCAAAACATTTTAAAAGAAAAGAAATCACTAAAATGAAAAAAAAAAAAAATTTAAATCACAAAAAAGACAGAAAAAATAATATATATATATATATATATATATATATATATATATATATATATATATATATATATATATGTATATATATGTGTGTGTGTGTGTGTTTAAAGAAAAAATAACAAAAAGTTTTCAAGAAAAAAAGATTGCCAGTTTATTTTTTTTTTTTAATCCAAATCACTAAACATTTTAAAGAAAAAAAAACTTGCCATAAATGTTTAAATAAATATTAACTGCCAAAAATAATAAAATAAAATGTCTTCCAAACCCACAGGCATGTTTATTGATGTTAATTAATTAATTTGTTTGTTTTATTTAGTAAAAATTGTAATTTAGGAGAAAAGTCTGACTTATTATCAGAAAATACAGCTGACTACATCTTGTCTGACATCCCAAGTTTTTACAAACATAACAAAACACAACTTTCTGTCAATTTTTCCATAAATTATCTGTATCTGTTCAACAAATAAAATGATCTGTATCCAGAAATAACACTGAAAGTGGAGGTTTATACTGGAAGTCACATTAACTCGGGCAAACTATTAATAATAGTTATTAAATATATGTACTAAGGCTGGATACTGAGGAAAATTCTAATTCAGAAAATTTTAACCATTTGAAATCTAAGCAAAATGGCTGGATTTCTTTTGTATACATGGAAAGAAGGCAATTTGCAATAGAAGCAATGAACCCAAAATTAGCAAGAAATTAGTAAAAGGCACAAGAAATTTCCCTTTTTTTCAACCAGAGATTTTTCCCTGGTTTGTTTGAAATAATTTTCTAAATCTCTGAATTTCTTGCAACTAGTAGAACATTTCTAACCAAGTTGCTCCTTACCTTTTTTTCCCATGTGTTTGAAAGAAATCAAACTAACTTGCTTGAGATTCAATAGTTTAAATGCTTGTGAAAGGCGTCTGAAAGCAGCCCAAGAAAATATATCAAAAAATGTATATTAACTAGTGCTGGGCATAGATTAATTTTTTTAATCTAGATTAATCTCACTGCAATCCTGTAGTTAATCTAGATTAATCTAGATTAAAATTATAGATTTGAATTTTGCCAAAGACATTCAAAATAATATCTATCTATCTAAATGATGAAAATGCATCACAAACTGCTTGAGAAAGCTGTTCTACTATAATATTTGGTAAAGAAAAATAATGTTCCATAAGACTTAATTTGGTGTTTAACTTTTTTTTATTTTTGTTAAACACAGACATTTAGGAACACAGGTTCTGTCTCCATGTGGAAAAAGCTTTTTCCTGCTAACTGGAATGAACAGCAGAGGGCGCAGCCTCTGATAACATGACCCTAACTGAACTGTGGGCCTACATTAGAGGTCATGAAGAAGACCATTAACAGTCAGCAGCTTTGTGACACGGCTTGAGCCAACCACTCCAGTCTCTGCTTCTCCTTTTTCCACCAGTCACTCAGGCAGACCAGCTTCCGCCTTGTTCACGCCCCCTCCACGTAATTCGACCAGGTATACATCCGCGCTTAAACAACAAAGTGAAATTGGTGCCTTGCTCACTGTATAGAAACTAACTTGCTTGAGATTCAATGGTTTAAATGCTTGTGAAAGGCGTCTGAAAGCAGCCCAAGAAAATATATCAAAAAATGTATTAACCCTTTCAAATCTGAGCCAATTTGATTGATTTCTTTGAAAGACACAGGGAGAGGGCAATGAGCAACAAAAGAAATGAGCCAAAAATTTCCAAACACATTAGCAATGATGAAATCTGATCGACTAGTTCGTTTTGAAATGGAGGCTAAAATTGACAAAAAATATGAAAATTTAAATGAAAGGGACTCCCTGTTGGGTTTAGAGTATGGCTGCCACTGACTTTTTTGTTTGTCTTGTAATGTTTCATACACCGCCAAATTGTTGTATGTCTACATGAAACAGGCTGGAGGGGCTCCTTCGTTGAAGTCTATTAGGTTTTTTTGAGCCCATACAAGTAACCTGTAAAATATCAAATTTTTCACCATACCTGATGTCTGTGCAAAATTTGGTGACTTTTTAAGTATGTTAAGGCCCTCAAAACTGGGTCTCACTTGTTCAAAAAAAAAAAAAAAAGAAGAATTGCTTCAGTTTCAATAGGGTCCTCGCACCGTTGGTGCTTGGGCCCCAATTAGTGTCTCTGACAGTTGGCCGCAAAGCTTCTCCTCAAGTTTTCAAACTCTGTTTTTATTTTCCTCTCCCTGTGACCACAAAACAATCTCATCCATTGACCCGTGTCAGCACAGGTCAGGCAGAGAAGAGACACTGCAGGATACCTGGAGTTGTTGTGATACATTTGTCCCCAGACTGTCCAAATCAGATCAAGTTCATCCTTATTTGTGCTTCCAGATGGGCTGTGTTAAGTCTCTGATGTGGTTCATTTTTCTCAGATTGCATTTTTGCCTTCTCTGACTTAATTTTCACACAGAAGAAATCCCAGAGAGGATGTAACAATCAAAGCAAAATTACCAGCAGTGTTTGAGTGAGCTTCCCAAACTGAGATGAGACCAAACACAAATGACCCCCATGAAGCTGTTAATTTCCTTTAGCAGCATGCATCTGTTTTATTTGTGTATGAAATGTTTTTTTTACCGTTCTCTGATGAGCCATTCGGATCTGTGGTATTTCGGAAACACAAGTTCCCACTTTTGATTCCATTTGGCAAACACAACAGGAGTAGTTAGCCTGATTGTTTCTGCTGGAGAAGACAGCATGACTAAATGTTGCACGTTTGTCTCAATCTAACAGAGACAATGTGGGTAGCAACAACAAAACATCACAGTACCCAGTGTCTTTCCTTTGAATCATCTAATCGACATTTAGAGAAGTGGGAAACACATCTCTAATTGTTGGGGAAAGACAGTCATTAAATTGGATCTGTATCAGTGATCTGGTGAAGCTCTCTACTAACAAAGAAAGGCCCTGAAGGGATTTAATCATTCAGGGGAAGATAACCACCTGAGCAAAACACACAAAAACAAATAAAAGCAAGTAGCCTAAAGCAATATTTTCGGACGCAAAGTTTTTTTTTTTTGCCACTGATTAACTGGAAGAATTGAAGAATGACATTTTATGAGACAAGGAGCAACATTAGCATTTATTTAAGTATTCTGACACGCATAATTGTAGCTAATATAGCTCTGTTTTGGTCTCCACTGATATCTGTGTTTTTTTTATGCTCAAGTGTGTTTACCCGCTATCTACTAACTTTGTCTGCTGTTTGGTGCTGGACAGGTAGTGTACAGATGGATGCCTGAAACAACATGGACAAAGGCGACTACAGAATGAAGCAAAACAGTAATGCCTGACTTACTTGATTTAAGCCCTTTGCTCGTCCAAGGAACACAGGCCATTGACAAATTTCTTTGGGTGACCCCTTTTCCTTATTCCTTGTGGTTTCCATTTCATTGTTGGGTGATGCTTGTGGCAGGTTTTTGAGGTGTGTCCAATCCAACTCTTAAAAAAAAAAAAACACAACAAAATGCTCGACATGATGGGAAGTGCAGATTTTGGTGGTAATTCTCTGAAGGTTTTGTTAATAAGAGCAACTCCTTTACACATAACTGTAGTCACTTGACCCACTGTTAGGAATTAGACAATGAATTACTCTGACGTTGTCCTAACAACAATCAATTCTGCACGGTCAAGTGGTAATTGTTTGTACTACAGAGATACGTGAAATCTGCAAACATTTTTTTTATTTACAATGTCATTTTACGCCATAACTGTAACCCCTGCAGATGCTGTAGTTAAACACAGTTATCAAACTTACTTGATGTTTCTATTGTGCCTTTTTTATGTACTGTGTTGCTTTTCTAGCGTGTTTGATAAACCAGATCTATCAAAACCTAAGCAATGTAGTCTACTGCTACCGCTGCAGCCAAACGTATTTTAACCACCAGACAAATCGTCATCAGATCAGATGTATGCTGTATCCGGAACATTTTCACCACCTTACCTTCAATATTAATGACTGAGGCAGCAGCAGACCAGCAGCTCCTGTGTTCCGCAAAGTAAAATGACTGTTTTTAGAAAAGGAGTCTGGTGGCTTCAGTTCCTTCTCAGAAAGTCCTGTCTGACTGCAAGGTAAAGTGGTGCAAATACTTAAATATAGCACACACTCAAACTGATATCGATCTTTTCATTGGGTCTTTTTTTTAGATGGCTAAGCTCTAGCCAACTGAGGAATCATTTGCTCAGCACTGTTTCATTTTGTGTATGAGGGTTTCTATCAGGGTTTTACCATCTTATAAAATATTGTAAACAAATATTGGTATTCAGACTATAAAAGTTGTACAACTGTGCTCATGGTACTACATGTCATAGTCTTGCAAATCTGTATCATATTTTAAGTCATAAGTCTTACACTGCCAGTGCAAACAAGACTACGAATCCAGAGCCATGACATCCAGGTCAGCCCAATTGGGATTGGGTGTTGAAAAAAAATATATAGTCCAAAACATAATTATATGCTGTAGCAATTTAGAATTACTGCACCAACTGAAAAAAAAGAAAAGTTGCCAAAGTGGTGTCCATATACTTTTTGCAAGGGTGTTAAAAGAAATGCACGTGATTTGATGCAATTCTGCCCTTTGTTTTAAAAAAACACACATTAGTTACCACAGGTCAACACAGGACTTGAAGTCATAATAAGGAGCAAAAGGCAACAACAAGGTCATGGTTTTCTGTCAGTCGGGTTGGACAGGTGAGTCACAATGCCAGAGGAAGTTTGTTTCACAGAGGACAGTCTGTTTCTGAATCCATGTCCACAGGAGAGACAGAAAGAAAGACTGATGCGTCTGGCTGTGGGCGTAATGCTGCTAAAGTTTGTAGATTGGACTCTCTGATTGGGTTGCACATAAACAGGAGATGAAAAACAGCCAACAAAGTAGATAAGGGATAGTGAGATGACAGGAAGCACAAACAGAGAGGACACAGCACCACATCCAGACTTACCTCAGGGTAAAGAGAATGTTGGTTATCCAGCATCTCCTCAGGCTTAAATATAAAATGCCAAATGACTGGGAGAGAACCAGAGGGTGGAAACATAACCCGGGAATTTCTATTTGATGCAGAAACAGGAGAGAGAGAGAGAGAGAGAGAGAGACAGAGAGAGAGAGAGAGAGACAGAGAGAGAGAGAAATGGAGATCCTCTGGGGGGCCTCACAAAGGGAAAAGTAAAACAGTTCCCCTCCTTCACTTTGACAGTCTTTCTCCAGCTTCCTCCTCCGTCAAGTTTCTCTTCCTCTCTAATGTCCACTTTCTCACAACAACTCTTCCTTTCTTTCTCACCTTCCCTGTTCCTCCAACCTTTTAAAAGCAAAATGCTTTAAAAACAAAGTGCACAAACATCTGGTGAGCTAATGATTGAACAAACAGCTTCAGGCTGCAGCAAAAGCTCTAATCTCAGCTTCAACAGCAGCTCCTAGATGATCTCTAGTGATTGAAACAAGAAAAGTGCAAAACACAAACTGTTTCCGCAGTGGTCTGTTGTTTGGCAGCTGTCTCACCTAGGTGTCATACCATCTGCAATCCTCTCTACTTCACAATGACAGTGTCAACTCATACACATCAGCACTTTGTCACTTCAGAAATGTTGATATGATACGAATGAAGTGTATAAATTAAGGCTGTCCAACGATTAAAAAAAAAAAAAAGCGATTAATTGCAGAATTGCAATAATTAATTGAGATTTTACATTTTCAAAATATGTTTTCAATTAAATTATTTTGCATTTTAAAACCGTTTTGAAGTCTATATTTGCAAGGTGAAGCAATTCTAACCAGACTGTCATGATTGGAAATAACCTGTATGGGACTAGCATTAAGTGGGCATGTCTGTGAAGGGGAGACTCATGGGTACGCATAGACCCCACTTTCATTCCGATATCTGGAGGTCAAAGGTCAAGGGACCACTGTAAAATGCCCATGCCATTTTTACATTGCCTAACTTTGAAGCATTATTCAGCACCCTTCCTGAGAAGCTAACCTGACATGGTTTGTACGACTGGATTCTTTAGGTCTTCTAGTTTTATATATCATTGCTTTAAAACTCAGCGCAGTAGAGCCTGTTGTGATTGAAAAAAATATAACGCATTATGTAAGGACTTTAATTGCATCACTATTAACGTGTTAACACTGACAGCCCTAGTAACATATCCATGATTTGCAGAAACAACAGTATCAGTGTTTTTTTCCCAGCAGCTGGGTTTACCACTGAGCAGACACAAGTACAAATCATCACCCAAACACCAACCAACAGTCCAGACCTCCAAACGCAGATACATAAATAGGGTGATAGACTCTGAAGTGATTAATATGATGATTAATGTTTTCAAATGGAAATGATTCACAGCTTCACAGATGCATAATAACAAAGTTAAAGTGGATGATAGAGGAATAAAGGAGAGCTGTGGAGTGACAACTGTTTATATAAGAGCAGAGAGGAACCAGTGAGACAAGAAGACAAAATGAGACAAAGAGAAGGGCTGACAGAGGAAGGGATGTGGAGGTGAGAGGGCAGAGTAGTGAGGAGGAGGAGGTGGAGGAGGAGGAGGGTTGGCTAGGCTTCAGAGACACAGTTGGAAGTTCATCCAGTCGTCTGTCTGCTGATACAAACATCACAGCTCTGTCCTCTCTGAGTGAAGGCCCGCTATCAGCCCGCTGCAGCCTGTTCTGGTGGAGGGAGGAAAAGTGAAGCAAAGAGAAAGTCACAGTCGGGGTTCAGCCACTTAAAGTTCATTATGCAGATTGCCGAGTTGAACTGCCGCCTTTCTGCGAATCTAATTTCTCTTTCACGGTCACTGTGAGTGTACAGATGATCCATTGCAGGTTGACAAAGAGCAGCAGAGTCACAACAATCAGATTAACAATGTATTTCCATGAATTTGCCATTTGTCTTGGCTGTTGAAAAGAAGTAGAGTGAGGGAAAGTTACAAAAAGCTGCATATTGGTGGATTTTAAAATGTGAATATCGTGTGATGATGCACTCAAGCTCAAGGTCAAACACACCACTCCCACACACAAAAAAATAATAATCCTTTCATCAAGTATAATCTAAATCACTAATTACAATCAGTGTTTGCTTAAGGCAAACAAAGCAGCAGTGTACTGTATATTTATTATGCTAATTTAACCTTATGGTAGTGCATTTAATTTCTACAGCTGCTGTCTGGGCGTTGTTCTGCTGATTAAAAAAAACAATGTAGATGTGCTGCATGGGGAAGAAAATATGCAAGCTGTAAAAAAGGTCAGATGGAGATTAATTTATTAGTCACATTACAGTAGAAATATAGTCAATTATAGTAATAAATATTCAACAAAGTATTTCAAGCATTAAGGATGATTTATAGTTCTAATTAGTATTCTCTGCCACCCACCATTTGCATCCAGTTTAATTATTAGGACAAGAGAAGTAAATGAAAAAGCATGTTCTTTACATTAATGCATGTTTACTAATTAGACAGATTAATAAGACGTTCTTTGCTGCCAGTCACACAGAACTTTAACAGAAATGATCTAACATTTGTATATAAAGCAGATGAGATGATGTTAAGAAATGGTTTAAATGTTGTCACACATCCAAGAAAATTAGAAGTGACATGTCAGGAAGAAGCTTTTGTTCTTTTTTCAAGAAATCTAAAAGCTGATATTTTTGCCAGTATTTAATATTAGGTAGAACGTTCAAAGATGTACTGTTTTCACTAAAAGGGTCTTCTCTTGAGAATAGGCAACAGCATTAAATCATTATGTGACAGGACTGAAACAATGCAAATTCTTTTTTGAGTTTGCAGTATTTCTAAACAGGATTCACTTAAATGTTTCTTTAAAGAAGCATGCAAGGCATGGGCAGATTATGAGACTATGGACCCCTGGGCACAGACATGCAGAGGGCCCCACCACCTCCTCTACATAAAAGCAAGATGCATAGAATTATATCTGTTTGCGCCTCTATTAGTTAAATCAAATATCTCTGTGGTTTCGTGTCGATGTATTTTTTGTGTTTGTGGTAGTTTTGCCCCTTTTTGTCGTAATTTTAAAACCGTTTGTATTTGCTTTGCAGCTCTTTGCAGCTTTTTTTTTTTTTTTTTTTTAAATCTCCTTTTAGTTGTTTTGTGTCTCTTTGTACTTTCTGTGTGTCTTTGTAGTCTTTTTGCATGTTTTTGTAGTTAATTTATGTTTCTTTGTGATCATTTTGGGTCTCTTGGTCAGAACATGGTCATTTGAGTGACATTATGCTGGCAAAAGCCAGGGACCCTGACCCTGCCCAGTAGGCCTTTTGAATAATCTATCTATGCTTAAAGGTAAAATTAATTGCTTTAAGAAGCTGAATGTGACATACAGGACATTTATGATTCAGAGTCCGAGGCGGAAGTCTGCACACAGTGCTTGGAGATGACTGAGCTGGTGGCTCAGAGCTATTAGTGCTTACTCCATAAAAAAATACACACACCACACCACATCTGTTATAAGAATTTTTTTCAAATATGATTACACATCAGCACTGATAGGACATAGTGTCTCTAGAAATCTAATTTTAAATTCTTGACCCAAGAAAAGAATCATTGTCATATTTGTGTCTGTTTTAGTGATAATCACTGCATTTTGCACAGACGACAACACGTTTGTTGAAAACACTGCACTGAATTGATTAGGATCACTTCAAGCTGCATGGATTCATTTGCACTCACAGCAGTACAAAGAGCCAATCTTCCAGTTTCCTGCAGCCGGCGTAAGTAACAGAGCTTAGCAGATTGGAAAATGCTGATTAGTCTCTTCTAAAATTTAATGTGGGTTTCAGAAGTCAAGACATTAAGCAGTGACACATTGTGGAAGTGACCAGATTGAACAATGTCATCTTTTGAAGTCATTTCAATAACATGTCCCAAATATACCCAAAAAACGATTATTTTTAACAGTGAATTTGACGTCTTTTACATGATTACTCACCCCAAGCAAAATTATAACAATTTTACCATACTCTTAAATCCTGGAAGGCCTGGAGAAAGGTTTTTTTAATAATGAATTTTGGACAAATAGACAAATGATTATATCAGCAGAGATTGTTTGCTCTGATTGCAAACAGTTAATTAAGACTGTGTGGGAGTGCATTTGGGGTCTTGGCGAGCCAGGCAAAGTATCAAATGATGGATTAAGATCCTTCTGTTTACTCACAGACAGTGGATGAAGGATTACTCATGAGCCTCGGGGGCCAGCCCAGGACATGCAGACAGAGTCGTGGGTGGTCAGTGAGTTGACACGGTAACAAGCTGTGAGCTGCAGTGGCCTTCTGGGAAGAGGCAGCCACGACAGACTGCAGACTTACTGAGAAACAAACAGAGACTCATGATTAATGGCTGCTGGTGGTTGAACAACAGTGAGGAATAAAAAAGTAAATGATTTTGTAGGAGAAGCAGAAAAGGAGCAGGTATTAGAGCAGAAAAATAGCAGGTATTGTTGCCGAAAAATAGATGGAGCTGCAGTATCATTTGTTGATCCATATGTTTTGGTATCGGGCTGCGGAGTAATAAGAAGCTCTGAGAATCTGAGCAGAAATGACCCAACAACGGGCCGTACCGAGGAGATGTGAGGCTCCTGGGAAATCAACATAATGAAACCTTTTCACCTGAAAACACAGACGGGCTGGCCGCATGGTGATTGCCTTTCATCTCATCATTTGGATCAGATGGAAAAATGAGCCGGCGACACTGTAGACTAACACAGAAGATTTAAGTGGCCTGTAAAGATCTACCAGTGGAGTTACACAGTGTATGTTAGCCTATAACTGCTCTGTGGCTTTAACACCAGAGACTCTCTCGGTCACCTTGTAGAAGACTGAGCTGAATGCTTTCTTTTGGAAAGGTTAGAGAAATAGGTGTGCATTGTTCTGCCTGCCTTAATGAATGGAGAGTGGGTTATTCTGTCAGGTAAAACCATGTTACAGAATGAACTACTACCTGTATAAATGTGGTTAAATGTGGCATAGGTCATTCTGACAGGCACAATTATCTATCAGAATGGACGGCTGCCTTTATAAATGGGAATACTGCTTTCATAAATGGAAAGTAAGTAATACTTTCAGGTAAAAATATCTATGAGAATGGACTACTGCCTGTATAATGTTGAGTAGGTCATTTTTTCAGATACAAATGTGTCTCAAAATGGACTACACCATTTATAAATGTGGAGCAGTTAATTCTGTCAGGTATAAATATCTTACTGAGTAGACTACTACCTTTATAAATGCGGAGTAGGTCAGTATGTCAGGTAAAAACATTTATCAGAATGAAGTACTACCTTTTAAAATGTGGCGTAGGTCACTCTGACAAGCACAGTTACTGATCAGAATGGACTACTAATTTTGTAATGGAGAGCAGTTACTTCTGTAAGGTAGAAATTTCAATCAGAATGGACTACCATCCTATATAAATGGGGAGTAGTTCAATAAGTCAGGTACACAGAAAAGCACACACAGACACACACATATATATACACAGCAGCACCACCAGAGAGGCAGAAAGGCTAGAAATATAGGCATATCACAATACAATTATAGTAGCACACCATCATATAGCCTGGGAAAAAAAGTGGTCTTATCTGTCAATGAAGCATGACAGACAAATCTTCAAAGTCTCACAGTAGTATATAGTAATTGGAAACATCGTATGTCAAAAATAAGTGTATGCCTGTGAAACCTGGTATATGACACTAACCATCAGCCACTTTTCTGCTGCGCAGAGGAAGCCACAGACACATTTGCTTGGACATGATGAGTCTAACAGAGCAGACTTGAAATTGAATAAAAGTGTCCCAGAAGAGGTCATACTGCAGCAATGTGACACAATAAATATGATGGAACAATCATTCTGATAGAATGAGGACTGCCAGCAGCACATAAACTGACCATGGAGCAGCCAGATAGACATGAGAAAGGAGAAAATGATGTGGCAGAACGGCCAGGGTTTGTGTCAGAGTAAAGAGGCTTCAATGGACAGCAGGCCGGGCCAGATCTAACCTACAGGTTACTGCAGCGGATGTGGAAAAACAACCGAATAATGCGGAAATGAATATGGATCAGATCTCATTATGACTGCAGGTGTTTTCTTTCAGCCATGCATGAATTTATTCTCTCTAATTAGTTGTGCGTGTGTGTGTTTGTGTGAGAGAGAGAGAGAGCGAGAGAGAGAGAGCAATGTGAGGAGATTCTAACTAGGTGTTAAATACATGACACTTTTCATCTGGGCAGAGAAAGTGGTTTGGCGTCAGGCGGCTGGTATTCCTGCTGAATGTGATTATGAAATAATGTATGTGGAGATCTGTGCCATCTGCTCTGGTGTTTTCAATGGTTTTTATTGATCAAAAGTGGCAGAACTGAACCAATGGATGGAAAATACTGCTGTAGCCTGGATGATATAACTGCAGCGTGTGTGTGTGTGTCCCTCAAAGGGAAGATTTACAAAGTAAATTATGTAAAAGGAATTGTAAACATTTACATCTTAGGATATTGAGGAGCCAGAAATAGAGGGAATGTGGCAGGTAGCAAGAATGCTCAATACAATTACAATTACTGCAAAATATGTTCAATGTTTTGTAACTGTTACATTTAGGGGTCACTGTTCTAGTATAAAACTGTTCAAAACCAGAACATTGCTTTGCAAAAAACAAATAAAAGAAATTAATAATGCAACATAACTAAAAACTCTTGCAATTTGTTCATTTTGTAACTCTGTATGAATTTCCCTTGCTCCATACTCCAAGCTAGAAAATGTCCTTTATGCCTTAAGTACAGTCTGTCGCACCTAATTCGTCTATGTGAAATGCTGTGATAATAAAGTAATGTAGTTCCAATGTCCTCAACCAAGTGCTTCCTGATCTAACAGCTTCTTAGCTTGAAACTATTGCTAACATTTGTCAAATTTGCACGCTGTATTATACTGCAAAGGTTATTGAGCATGAATAAACAAGCTTCAAACACAAAAATTCATCAGGTTTTGTACCTTGTCCATTTTTATATCACTGTAGACAGACTTGGTGGACATGGCTGCCATTTTGTTTTTACACAGATTAGACTTTTGTGTTTTTGCTACCACTAGATGGTGCATAACAATGTCCACGGACGAGGACAACAAGTCGAAGTTAAACAGACATGAGTTTCAAATAACAAAGCAGCAAACTCAAAATGTAATGTCCTTATGAGGACGCAGCGTCACTGGTGGGTAGAGTAGATTCATACATGCTTACAGTTCATGTTGCCAGATGGACCTGTTTCACGGCCCCAATCATAGTGCAATATCCCATAAGTACCCTAACCCAACCTCACACTTTCTGTCACAACCTGAGATGGTAACTCATATATTTACTTGCTAAATTGTTTGTATGGTGCAATTGTCTCTATGTCACTTAAAATGACAGAGACATCATTTGGAGACATGCTTCCTTTACCTGAAAGAGGTTTAAAACTTGATAACTAGAGTTTAAAATAATTTCTTCTTACTCCAATCAATGATGACAAACTTTTTTAACAGCAAATTCACCCCCCAACTGTGTGAAACTCTGCAAGGTAAGAAACCCAAAAGTCAGAGGGTGATCCTCCATTTTGTGGCGGAAACACACTGCAAACTGCGAGTACAAGCATTCACTGAATTTCTAATAATCAGTCCCATGATTTGTTTCAGGGAAATGACAAGTCATGATCAGCCAGCCTCATTGCGGCAATACATCACAGAAGAAAAGAAAAAAAAATAATAGAGGTAAATTCTGCTTTTCAATTGCAATCTGCATCAGCAATGCAGCTCACAGTGCGCAGAGCATTTGAGCCAGTAATGTCTTCATGGAGGGTGAGAGGCAAATACAGTCTTTACTCAAAAATAAAAAATGCAGTCATTACCTGGAAGGCAGCCAGACGAAATCAAAGGGACTAAAGCAGGTAGGTGGGTCTCAGATTACGAGCATAAGGTTGCAGGCAGGCTGAGAAACCAAAGACAAGCCTGAAAAGAGAAGGAAATGACAACAATCAGAGGACAATCTTGCTGACTGGGGAGTATAGGTTGTATACTGGAGCTGATGACAAACGAGAAGCAGGTGTGTTGGGGGAAGATTGGTCAGGTGATGAGGATAGTAGGGTCTGGAATGTGGGGAAAGGGTTAGCAAAACATGGCGGCTGGAATAAGCAGAACAAATGTAGTCAGACTAACATGATGAACACCGCTGTGGAAGTGCAGATTGCTCAGGCGATCCCACTGCCCTCCAACAACATGATGATTTTTCATTTTCCCTGTGAACACACAGAGTGGTAACAGGTGATGCTGACAGAAGTCACTCCCTCTCAGATGCACGCAGCATGTGGCCCGATTACTTCACCGTCTGCGTCAGGATGCCGCCTTTTGAGCGGCTCTTCAACAGCAGGTGTGGCTCTAAACAGCTGCTTATGCTGCTTAATGGACCGGGGGTTTTTGGTGCTTATGCAGATCTCCCCCAGATAAATAAAAAGAAACAACCGACTGCTTTTTGAAAGACAGCATGCTGCATCATCTTCAAACTTCAAGACAAATGCTCTGTTGTGTTTTGAAAAACCTGAGGGGATGGTGAAATCTGCAGATGTTCCAGATTATTTTTTCCAAAACCCAAATATGCCTCAATTTCTGATCTTGCAGTTATTTTTCCGTTCATATCAAACTGTTTTTAAAGCTGTGGAAACCCCGAGGAGCATTGAGCCATGCCAACTCTTATCAAAACCCCTGAGACTGGAGCTGAAAACAACAGTCAAATCGCAGCAGGCCTGTTGAACATGGAGACGCACAAGCTGCTTTATTGTGCTGGTGTGTATTCAGCTGAACCGTGACTGAACATGAAAAGCCCACAAGCAAAAGCAGGTTGTTGTTTTCCTTCCCAGGTGAGTCCCCGGAGATCTCCTGCACCTTTGCAACAAAACAATCCAAAATGCATGATTGTAGTCGAGAGCAAAGAGCAGCATAAACAAGAATCAAATGAATTATGAGACAAAACAAGGCTGAATTATTAATCATTTAGCAATGGAGAAAAAAAAAAGCAGCATTAAGGAGAATCTCTTAGGATGGGATGCAACAGAGCTCCTCACACAGCTGTTGAGTGTGAATGAAATGGGATTTACTATTATTATTTCTATAATTTAAAAGAGCTCTGTATAAAATTCAGAGCATATCTATGATTCAGAGGGTGTCTTCAAACGGCTCTCAACATGGAGGTGACTGAAGCTGTGTCTAGTAGCTCACGTTGCTTAAAGGGGAAACAGTGTTGACAGAGCTAACAGTGTCAACCTAAGGTGAAACTGGAGGGTCGGCGCTATGCTTACGTGGTGATGCCACCCCTTATTAAAAATAACCACCATATAAGCGCAGCACAGAGTAGTGGCGATTAGCAAGCAGTGAGATACACACACAGGGACTGACATGCACCACTATGCAAGTGCCAGCCGACTGTCTACGACAACAAAAAACAGAGAAGCTCAGACATAAACACACAGAGGTAACCTGACTTCATTCTCTACTTAAGACACCATTTCTCCATTATATCTTTACATAGCAAATATTGGTTTGCTGCTAAAATATTGTTCTGAACACAGGGTTTCCCACACATTCATTCATTTATCGGTGGCTGCCTGCCATGCTTAAAAAATCTGCTGCCACAAATAGATTATTTTTTTAAATTTTTCGAATCTGATGAGCTCTGGACTTATGAACAGTCACTAACTGCTGCAAAGGGAAAAACTCATGAAGAGCTTTGTCTGTGCTGTGTTCCTCCAAATTTAGAGAGGGGACACAGAATGATGCAGAGGGACACACAGGCACAAAAAATAGGATTTCTGTTGCAAAAAAAAAAAAGTAGCCTTTTATAAAGTCTGTTTGTCATGATCCCTGTAGAAACCCCTTAACACATGCAACCTGTGACAAAGCATTGGGAACACATGGTGGTAATTATGATACAATCTGGAGCTTTGATTACTGAGAGTGTACCTAATATCCCACTTAAAACATCAATGAAATATGATAATACTGTTATCTTTATTTTTTTTTTTTTTAAATTTATACCATTAAATCCCTCATAACACATGCAGGCGTTTGAAACCATCCGCAATTCGATGTATCTTTGATTTTAAAGGCTCTGAGGGAAAAAAAAGTTTGGGAACACAGCGGGCATCCGTCTTTTGTCTGGATTTTATTTATTACTTTTTAAAAAATTAAGTTAATGGGGCAAATATTTATTAAAGAAACAGCCAAAACATGTATTGTCAAATAAATTTGAATAAAATTGTTCTGATGGAATTTTCCTGTTTTTTAATTTGGTTTAAAACACAAAACTCCATACTAACTATTAAAAGCAAATCAGAATTATAAAAATCAGCACTTCAGATCTGTACATTTAACCAATAACATCACGGAACCAAACTGGTCACTGGTCAACATAGACCCTGGTCAGTGGTCTTATTCCATAACTTTCAGACTGCTTATGATGTACAACAGTATGTGGCTCTGTGCATCTCAGCTGTGTCAACCAGATGACAAATTCCTACACATTTATTGTACAGGATGATCAAAGTGATACAGATTGAGGTTCATCATCCCGCTCGGGAGGACACTGAGGCTATTTTTCATTCAGCCCCTCTGTTTCAGTGTGTGAGATCCCAGAGAAAACAGCCTTTTTCCCTGATTCACTGAAATCGGTCTGTGTCTTGTGCAGTTCAAACTCTTGTAAACTAATAATCCATCACTCTGACCTTGGGGCACAAACAGCATCACTGATGTGTTACAGGGATACAGAGTGAGTAATGGCATCACGCAGTGGGCGACCTTTAACACTTGCTCTGACTGGCTCGCCGCCCGCTGTCAATATGGACGATTAGAAATATGGATCCAGGTGGGATCTGAATATGGATGCAATCAGAACTCTGATTACACAGAGGCCCAGTGAGATGTAGCTGTGATGACACTAGATTCACTGATGGATAGGATTTTATACAATGTAACATGGTGCTCTCTGCTGCATGTGGTTAATACAGTTATGATGACATATGTGATTATGTGTAAAAACAGTGTGGGTGGTGATATATGTGGTTTTGATCTCTGATGCCACCAAGATAAATGCATTCTTATTTGCTGTGTGCATTAATCACTCTGATTGACTCCATCAGTTCAGCACCTAATAACTATGGATGTAATTACTGATATGATATTAAAAATAGAAGATAATACTGTGATGGTGGTAATTATGATACAATCTGGAGCTTTGATTACTGAGAGTGTAACTAAATATCCCACTTAAAACATCAATGAAATATGATAATACTGTTATCTTTATTTTATTTTATTTTTTTAATTTATACCATTAAATCAATGATACCCATTTTGGGGGTCTGAAACCATCTGCAATTCGATGTATCTTTGATTTTAAAGGCTCTGAGGGGAAAAAAAGTTTGGGAACACAGCGGGCATCCGTCTTTTGTCTGGATTTTATTTATTACTTTTTAAAAAATTAAGTTAATGGGGCAAATCAATGATACCCATCTTGGGGGTCTGAAACCATCTAGGGGTCGCAAGATGATAAACAAGTTCGAACAGAAGAATTATGTATAGTTCTGCCACACACACTTCTCTGCACCTTTTAAAAATAATCCAAATAAACAACCTGAGAAGGGACCAAAAATGTTTTGCTTATATGAAATGACCAAAAAAAGCAGTTCAGGGAAACAAGTTAATAAGCAGTGGAAGAAGAAAACATGATGCTGCTGTTTGAACTGATGTCTCTGCACATATACTTAAATCCTAAATTCATGTTAAAGGGACAGTTAACCCCCAAATCAAAAATGCACATATGTTCCTCTTGACAGTATCGCTATTCATCAATCTAGATTGTTTTGGTGTGAGCAGCTGATTGTTGGAGATATCAGCCAAAGAGATATCTGCCTTTTCTCCAACGTAATGGAACTAGATGGTACTTGTCTTGTGGTGCTCAAAGTGACAATAAATAAATACATAAAAATAAAAACATCTGAAAAACTCAACAGCAAGCTGAATGTCATATAGTTCCATTATATTGGAGAGAAGGCAGACATCTCTTCAGCTGATATCTCAAACCAATGCTTTCTACCTAAACTACAGATAGATTTCCATTGACTTCCAAAATGACTTATTTGATCAGGCCCAAAACTACAAATATTACTTTCCTAACAGCTGCAGTTTAGAATGTCATTAATGCAAAGAAATGGTTACTTCTTCTCCAAAACTACCTGGTTAGGTTTAGGCAATAAACTGTGGGGTTACGTTTAGGAAAAACATCATGATTTGGCAATAATTAGGTACTTTCGTAACTAATATTAAGTAACATACAACACATCCCATCTCATCACATCACATCACATACATCACTACTGTAGCATGTTACACATACTAGCATACGATAGGCTACATTGTTAGATCAATACTGACTTCAATATTGACTTCTGGATGTGAACACAAGTCTCCTGGGTGAAAGCCAGTTTAACCCATCCACTCACCATCCTGCCCACCCAATAAGGGCTTCTTCAATACACATGATCACACATACTTTGTTACTTTTTAGGCTACATAACATATACATATTACAGATGCCACTAGAGGGCACCACATTACAAAAAACCTAAGTATGGGTCATAAAAAGCTGCTTGCACAGATGACCTTCCTGGTCATTTATTTGCTGAGAGTCGCCAGGTCCAACACCTGGCAACTCGCAATAAAACAATCTAGATAGATAAAGAAGCATTACAGGTATGATGAAAAATATGTGTGTTTGATTTTGGGGTTAAGTCATGGCATATGTCAAAGTAATGCACATTAAAGCTTAACATTATTTTGTTGTGTGGTTAAATGTTTTTGCTTTGCATGTGCATGCATGTGAAGCTTTGGGATATTTGACATTAAAACATATCATGTGCTGTTTATACGTTTACAAACGGAGCCTGTCTGCAGAGCTTTACACTGAATGATACCAAAGGGACGAGAACGGGGAGAAAGATTAAGACCGGTGATCTCAGCTTCCTCTGGACCGGAGCGTTCAATCACAGCTGTTTTCTTTTCCTCTCTTAAGCTTCAATTTGTCACCCGGTATGTGGAGAGGATTTCTCACTAATATCAACACAACTCCTGAATTTCAATTAGGCAGTCAGGGTTAAGGTGGAGGTCTCAGTTGGTGGGGATCAGACTCCTCTCATTGCTGCAGCCAAACTGTGATTTAGGCTCTTCTCTGGTGTTATTGATAAAACAATTCACCATCTGGCCTTGTGCAGCATTAAACATGCCCTATATTTTCCTACAAGTCAAGTCAATTTCATTTGTACAGCCTTTAATCAAGGTTACAGTCCCACAGGGCGTCAACAACGCCTACATTATGAAACAAATGGAAACAAAGATAGCTAAAGCAAAACTCTGCACTGTGGGGAAATTAAACTTCAGCCATCAGCTCTAACTTAGCTCTGCTTCTCTGTGTATGAACAAACAAATAAATACACAAAACCCATCTTAGGTTAAATAAATCTATTTGGGAAATGCATTATTCATGTTCCTTTTAGCAGACATTTAACTGGCTTTAAATTATGGCTTGAAAACATTTCTCTTGCTTCTTCGTTGAATACATTGGTCTTTTGGAGCGTCTGCATTCACTGGGCAGAAACTAATGATTCCTGCACTACTTAACCATAATCTGCTTTACTCTGCTGTCAGTTTGATATATAAATCCCACTGTCACAACAGAACAAAAACACCTGTTTACCTGAGAGATTTGTGGTCATTCTGCATTTACGGAGTGTATTTCCTGTATACCTCAGCTACATAAAACTGTTTTCTGAGCGTCTTATCAGGCACCAAAACACACAACCGATGGCACGGTAAAGCCATGTATCCACACCCTGCCAGGCTACTGTCAAAGCATCTTTGTACTCCTGCCCATCACCTGGATTAAAGGTAAACTGAAGCTAAACTTCACAATATATGCTGGAGCTGCTATAAATGGTGAGACCCTTTTAATGTCATGCAATTAGTGTGCCAAAAAAAAGATATAAAGTAAAGCTGAGGAGAAACATGCTGAGAATGCCTGGGAAATATAGCAGCAAATTGAAGATGGAATGGAAGGAGAGAGAGACAGAGGCAGTAATCTGAGAGGGAATGAGACGGAGGCCCCCACTGGGCAGAAAATAGCTTACCATCTCCGTGTGTGAGATAACAACAAATAGGAGGCTCCTGTAAATGTCAGCCCGTAGGGGTGTGTAATGGGGAGGTGTGGCCCGAGGTAAATGAGAGACTTTAGCTGAAGAAAGCCTTGTGACATCAACAGTAATGGGGCATCTTAGAGATATCACCTGGAGGAAAAAACTGGGCTTCCTACTGGGATAATTAGACATGATTGAAAACACGGTGATTTTCATAACCATCTCAAAAACCTGAAACAGAATTAGGCATGTCGCATATCACCCCAAGTCTAAGTAATTTAGAGCGAACATGAGGAAACTGGCAGTTGGGAGTCTGGAGGCATCTTTTCTGAATTACATTATAACAAACAGAGCTGAGGGAGCTGATACTCTAAATGATACCCTCTAACTGAGGCTGCAAACAAGAAAGTGGCACTTCCTACAGAAAAGTGGTGGTTTCTCTACACTGAAAGGCTGGCTGCATGTACTATAAGTCTATTCGTCATACTCAACAGTTTCTCTTCCTAAAAACGATAAGGCTGCTGTCATTTTATTCTTTAATTTCTAGAGAACAGGTATTCAAACAAAACTAAGTCTTTCTTCTGTTGCCAGTTCTTTTTGCAAAGTTTTGCAATCATCCTGTTGATTATTCAGCCTTTTGAAAGCTGAGCAAATTGGCTTGATTTTTTTGAGCAATTAGTGACTAAGGAAGAAAAGACCCCAAAATTAGAGGAAAAAATATAAAAAGTACCTAAATATTAGCATAAAACTATAAAATAAAATAAAATAAAATGAAATAAAAACAAGGGAATGGCCTGAAAAAAACATGCTTAAATAATAATAGTAATAATTCTGTGAGATATTTTAAAATATATAGTTATGATAATCATTGATATTTTTTGACATTTTTCTCCAGCTTAAAAAAAACTAAATCTACCAATTTCTTACAATTTGTGAAAAATTTCTCACCAAATTACTCACTGCTGCCGCCAATCCAGGTTCCAAAGGGTTGAAGTGATAAATTGGTAGTTTATTCAGGCTATATTTTAATGATATTAAAAGGCTGGCTAAAACATCTGTCAAACACTGTTCAGGTTAACTGATTGGTAACATACATTCTAGCTAACAATTCTTTAAACATATCGAAACTTCTGATTAACCCCTGACAGATGTGTTTGTTGTGTTTGTCATGCAGTTTTTCAACCAGTCCGATGTGTTGCCAGTGAAATGCTTGTCAGACTTTGTCAGAAATGTCTGAAGTTAAGGTGTTGATAATGATTGTTTCACAGGTCTATGTGATTTGCTCATACTGCCACATCGATGGCTGTCACCTGTCCCTGATTGACTGAATCGTCTGACAGGAAGACAGATCAAAGAGGGCTGATGGAAGACAGAAAGAGGACAGACAGAGGAAGGTAGAAGGCAATGAAAAGTAAGAGACAGATAGCTTAAACGGAGCAGAAAGTCGCTGGGTCTGCACAGAATATTTATCAGATTGCTCAACAGCTTCAGTTTAAAAGCACCTTGACTCTTTCCACCTTCCCTTCTTAATAGGAGATAACAGCAGTCTAATCTCTAATGGAAAAATAACAGTCCCTGGAGAAACAGAGCTAATCTGTGACAGCGAAATAACCGCAGTGGAGGACAACTTTTTAAACATGGCTTCCTGCAGACGACGGGTACTTTTAAAAGGGATTATCCTCACACTCGTCGCCTTCTCTCTCAAAAACATTTCCAGCTTCTCCTCTCTGTCTGCCTCCACACAGAGGAGTCAGTGTTCCTCCCTGATACATATCAGTTATCACGGCAGAGCCACCTCACAGCCTCGCGAGCCGATAATACATTGATTTTCTAAAAACGTTTTTCAGTTTCACCTCCGCATGCTCTTATCAGGCGGAGGGAGAGCTGTGAAGAAGAAGAGGAGGCTGCAGGCCTTCGACACGGCAGAATCCACATGACCTCGACTATTAATTACAATCTTTTGTCTCCAAAAAAACAAAACAAAACAAAAACCCTGCTGGCTTTAAATCGCTCTGATAAGTGAGTAAAGACTTAAATCTGATAGAGAGGAAAGACATTGATCATTTTGGAGATGATGCTCTGTTGATTAAATCTTCAGCGCACCTCATGTTTACTAATGTTTAGGACACATTTAGACACTTTTCCTTTTGCATCATCATCCTCATGCCCACACTGCTCCTAGACACTGTTGTAGTGTGGCTGTGCAGCATTGTGACATCACTATATCAATGCAAAAGCCCTAATGACCCATTCACACAGAAATATAGGTTATCAGTGCTTTTGAACTCATGCATTTCAGAGGAAGATAAGACCTGCAGCTTCGGGGCAGCTTTCAAATGTGCCAGGTGCTTTTGTTACAAGGTGAAAAAGTTGAATAAAAGGTGCACGATAGGAATATCTCATAAGGGAAGGAGCAGGTAAAAAGTCTGACTATGAGCATTTCTTTGAAGATTCTAGTAGGTTAAATTGTGCACAATGCAAAAGTGATGTTCTCAGTTTGATTTCAGCTGGGAATCTTTGTTGCATGCTCTCACCTCCTGTCATGCGATAAAAAATCTGTATCTGTAGAGACAAATTACTGCATTTCTCCAGAGAGACACCTGTCTGTGTCTCTGGATGGCAATTCAACATACTGCAGATATAAAACTGCAACAAAAGAGACAATGAGTGACGAGGCATACAGGAATCCCATCTGCACTCACGCCCTCACTCTCATTCACATAAAGCCAAGAGGTTATCTCAGGGTCTGAAAAGCCAAGCCAAGACAGAGGTGCCTTAAACCTACATTTTTTCTAGTGGCCAGCAGAAGGGATGCCGCTAGTTGCAAAGAGAAGCCTGATTGTGTGCAAGTCTACAAGAAAATAACCCTACTTCTCATTTAATTTATTAACTCATTAAATATTTTCCAATGTACTTTATGATCTCAATAGCTACTTTCAAGTATTCATTACCATAGCATGATACTCATTTTGTAAATTATGGTCCCTTTTAGAGTGAAATAGATGACAAAGCAGGGTTTAGGGCACAGGCAAACAGGAGCAAAATTAACAGAAAGATTAAACATTCACTTATGGTGACAAAACAAATTTACATCTTCACATTGCACGGTGTTCAACTTTGACCGACAAAGTCACAGCCTCAACCAATAGCAAAGACGAATGTGTGGAGGAGACAGTGGTTGTTGCAGTTTTGAAAGAGCTTATATTGTATGATTTTGGCCATGAAAAATACAAACTGCACCTCATGAGGGACACTGCCTGGCTGCAGTGTTTCAGGAGACAGGTATGGAACAATAAAAAAAATGGAAAATATCTCTAGCATCATATTTCACAGTATTTATTATCAAGCTAGCTAACATGATCTCAAACTAGCTCCCTCTGCGAGCTGCATCAGGCACTGCCCACATTTAGCATGAACAGGCAGGCAATGGACACTCGCCAACATCTGCTCATGTGTGACTGTGCCCTTGGGTTGCAAAAATGGTCACAATTGGCAAAAAAACAAACAACCAAACAAAACAAGATGGCAACAGCCAAAATGCCAGACTCAAGGCTTTAAAATGATAGTCCATAAACTACTGGTTGACGTGCCAGGTTAGAGTGCCAGGTTGGAGCTGAAGCAAGTAAACAAAATACCACTTGGGTTGGTGTGATTGCAGAGGGGTTGAAGCACTGACCATAAGCAATAGCATCTCTAAAATGTGTCCAACCAGCGACATTTGTTGCAAGCCATCTTTCTACTACTGGCTATGCAATAAAGACATAAAAAGTCTAATGAACACACATTTGACATGGCTTGTTGTGCCATAATCCAAATGAAACAGCACTATGCTGTCTCTGCAAACACTTGTAAGTTGTAAGAAAGATCAAATTAAATTTTACCAAAGCATTTCCTCTCCTGCAGCTGTTTTCATTATCAGCTGATAGAGATTTAATGTGACCTGCTGCCTCACGAGTTCCCTGCACTCCATTTAAGTGGGTTTTCCTGATCTCATCACCATGTTACAGGCTGCATGCCGGGCTGGCACAGACAAATATTTGGCAACCACTGACCTGAATTATGATTGTAATAACAGCACAAAATGTGATCCAACAAATAGCTCGACAGATCCCTTTAACCCTTTAAAACCCGAGCAAAGTTGCCCATTGGTTTGATTTTGTTAAAATTTTGGAGAAGGCAATGAGCAACTTAATAAGACATGGCCCCAAAATTAGCAAGTAATTTGTAAAAACCTACAACCTAAAAATAAACAAAAGAAAAAAAATGAGAAAAAAAAGTACAAACAAACATGTAAATTACCTGAAAATGTCAGAACATTGAAAAATATACATGCATACACTTTTTACTTTTACCATAATTTTAAAAATAGAATTATTATATTTATAAATATGGTCTAATACCCCCCCCACCACCCTTTTTTAGACAATGAACAATTAAACAATTTCCAGGTCATTTTCTAGTAACCTTTCACTAATTTCTCCCATTTTCTATGATATTTTGTGCCAAGTTAGTCATTTCCTTTTTCTCCATGTTTTTGAAAGAAATCAAACCCATTTGCTCAGGTTTTTAAGGGTTAAATACCTTATGAAAGGCGTCTGAATGCAGCACAAGACGAGCGATGCTAATGCTGGTTTCAAAGGGATAACACAAGGACTAAAACTAGCCAAAAACTACAGCAGCAGCAACAGCTCAAGGGTCTCTTTACTCACTCTATCTCAACCAAGTATCGGTGAAATGTGGTTGAAATGGACCCAAATTTAGAAAATGACTGATCGGGCTTCTCAGATAAGTCCTCTCATCTAATATAACCAGGGAAAAAAAGAACATGCTCTTGAATGTTAAATGATTGTAATGAGCTGTTAAGTCGAGACGTCTGCGTCAAATGTCTGATCTTATAAATTAACAAGCCCACACATGTATTAAATGAAGTGCGTTCATTAGATCTCCACTGACTGAAAGAGGGAGAAGAGGAGGGGGCTGATAGTGGACTGATTCTCTCCTACATGCTGTAGGTGGGCTGATAATTAGCAGGACAAACTCTGCCATCTAATTACTCATCTGATTGAATTCAAACTGCAGTGAGAAACATCTCCGCAGCCGTTCAGATTAAAAACTGTGGGTGGGCGGGATAATTACCAGCAGCCTGTGACGAGGGGAGATCTTTTTATTCCAGCAGAGCCTCATGATAAACATGGAGGGCTTCAAGTCAAGCAGAGAGATGGTTCACTATTACTCTACTGCTGTGAGATGAGACAAGATCCTCTAATATCTACATATGTCTCCAGTCAAAAGCCAATAGGAGGTTCTTATAAACTAAAATGAAAATTCTGCGGCATGCTCTGTGGAGCAAGATTCTGTTTCATTCTCTGTGTCAGTGCAAACTCAGTGCCACCACAAATACTTTCTAGAAATTAAAATCTAATCAGGGCCAATCAGGGATCCAGCCCGTATTTGACAATATAAGCAGCCAATCAGGGACTGCTAAGTAGTTGATGACATAAAATGCGAGCTTGCAGATTTGTTGACTCTACCAATAATTGAGTCAACACAGCAATAAGTGAAGTTATTGCAGAAAGAGAGTCACTTATCTAAAACAGCTGGGTAAAATGCTTCTATAACACGCTGTTGAAAATCATGGAGGAGTGTACATTAACACCTATGGATCACAGCTGTAGAAGTAAGAGACAACAGTGAGTCACACAACTTAGTCAATGATGACAATGAATGGGCCTGGAATGGCTGACTGTATACCCAGCAGTGTTTCCAGTAGTTATTTCAAGTTTTTTCATTAAGTAGTCTTGTTAGTTTGTTTACCCACAGGTAATGTTTAGCACACCTCCACTGTGAGGGAACACCAGAGCGATTTCATTAAATCAGCACAGAGACTTTACAGACGGAGATGACAGACAGTAAACTCTATTAGACCTTTCAATACGGGCGCTGTTATTTCGAGAGGAATCATTTCCAACAGTAATATCACTGCATCAGGGACACGACTTTGAGCAATAAGATGTTCTGAGTACACAGGGGTCTGACAGGGCTCGCTCTATTAAATAAAATAACCATGTCAAGAATCAGTTCAATATTTTTCATTCAGTGCCATTTAGAGCCCTGAAGACAATAACATAAGGTTAAAAGCCAAGCGTCTACTTAAGAAACAAAAATGTCAGCTGTTGCTTCACCATAATGCAATAATATTACAGCACCTGTGGCTGTATGCTCAGGTTTAAAACTCCTCCCAGGTCTCAGTGATTTTATTTGTTCAGCTAATCTCATTTCTTCTTCTAATATACTCGTGGAAACACAGACCTTAATCTCTAAATTTGATTCAGCACATTAATATTTAAAAGATAACAGAGCCAGCAGTTAATGCTGAGTACTTACAAGCCTGGAGATGACTGAGTCTTCTTTGCTTACAGAACGAGGTTAATAAAGTGATGGAAGATCTTAATATACAACTGATCTTACTTAAAATAATCTTAGAAACACATTGCCTGGGAAAAGGAAATTATATATATATTGATTAAACTAATTTATATTTAATTGTTTAAACTTACTCATAATTTTGTTGTTGCAACTTAAAGATGACACCATGCCCTTACGTGATCATCACAGGGCGCCCTCTGTGCAGAGGCTGTGTCCTTGCCACAGCTACTGTGGGGTTCAAGTCTGCCCTCGGCCCTTTGCTGCATGTCATCCCCTCTCTCTTTCCCCTTTTCAGGCTATAGCTGTCCAATAAAGATAAAAAAGAAAAGAAAGGGGAAAAAAACCTTCATCATCGCAAAGCAGATTTTGCCAGTGATGAAGTTAAGAGTTCCGTTTTATTAATATGTTTAAGAAAATACAAATATGACTGGCCAGTTTGCAACCAGCAGAATACAGAGCACAGTAAACTTTGTTTGCTTAAATTGCTCAAATTGAATTTGCAACAACTTCACAAAATCATGTAAATATAACTAAATATTAACTAAACTTAAATAGAATTTAAGACAAATAGTTATATTCATATACATTTTTCAAGGCAATCGTTTCCTAGATTTTTTTAAAGTAAGATAAATTTGGCAGATTTTACAGTGCAAACATTTTCTTATAGTTTTTGATGCTTTAAGACACTTACAGTGACATTAGCAGGTGTCAGTCACTCCTCTTGTTTCCTTTGTCAGGAGCTGCTGGTGAGGAGCTCGACTCGTCAAACATCATCATCATCTGCATCATGTGATGGAGCGCTGCTGAGCACAGGGAGAGGGTGGAGGACGCACAGAGAGAGAAAGTTGCAGGAGTCATAAAGACTGCATATCAGAGGTGAATACCATTTGCATCAAGCTGTGTAATAATAAAACAGCCATACAGCTGCGTTTGTGAGAGCTCTGAATTATTAGAAACATTTATATGTATGTTGCAAATCTTTCTGTCAAATCTCTCACAGGTCACTTTCATAAAAAATTAAATAAAAAACAAGATACACAGACCCTGATGTCAAGAGCATGAGTGGCTTGTGGGCACAAATGTGCAAAAGGCCAAGAATGACACACAGACTTTCTGGTGGTTTTGCCTCTTCTTTTTTTATTTGATGTTTGATATTTTTTTTATTTTTTTTTTTTTACCCCTTTTCCCACCAACATGTAACTGGTTCCATTCTGGGTTCTGCACCTAATTTTACACCATTCAGAGTATTTTAACCAAAAACAAATCCATACAGCTGGTTCCATACTGGAACCAAAAAATAGTAGGTTTTCCTTGACCTGAAGTACGAACATTGACGATATCAATCAGCGCTTAATTTACTACTACAAGTCAAAAAGAGGACGTAGACGGCAACGATGGAGGCATTAAATGAGAGATCATCAATTAAAAAAAGAGTGTCGGTCATGTCAGAGTCAGGCTTAATTTTGGAAACCTGAAAAACTAAAATCTCTAATAACTAGGGCTGTCAGTCTCAACATGTGAATCGTGATGCGATTCAGGTTGGTAATTAACATGTCGATGTTTTAAAAATGCATTGATCACCAGCGGAGATCTCCCTCTCTGAGTTTTATAGCCACAGTAATGATTTTGGTATCAAATGAAACTAGACGACCTGGTACCAATGATACAACCATGTCATGCAAGCTTCTCAGTCAGGGGGCAGAATAACGCTCCAAAGTTGGGCTGAATTTTGGTGTTTGTAAAACGGCATGGCCGTTTCACATCTGAATCAATACGCTCTGTGGGTACTCATGAGTCTCTCCTTTACAGACAGGCCCACTTTATGACTAGTCCCATGCAGTTTAGCTGTCATTAGTCATTTTAAGTCTCTTCCAGGTCCCGTTCATGAGTCTTTGAGTGACATTTGGGTCCCTGGGCCTGTGCCCATTAGGCCTGTTCAGTGAGACACTAAAATAATGTCTTGGCAAAGAATAATGATCACAGTATATCAACATTTTTTTTTTTTTTTAATTCTCAGTACTACCACCGTGTGTTCAAATGTTTTGTAAGTTGTCAACTTTGTCACAATCTTAGTATTAAAAGGGTTGAACTAAAATGCAGAAAAGAGGATGAGTCAGCAGGAAGAGTTCAATAACTTAATGTCAAAAATAGCTTACAGAAGGGAGCTCCAAAACAGGCAGGTAACAGGTTGATCCACAACAGAAGGAACACTTAACGGACAAAAGGCTTGGAAACTAAAAAAAAAATACAAACTTAAAGTAAATAAACTTGGTCTAGGACACTCCTACTAACTGGAGGGGACAAAGACAAACTGACAAAAGACAAGTTGAGCACAAGGACTAATACACATGGGAGAACAAGCTGGTTAGACACAGGAAGACCTTATAAACTCATGGGGCACAGTCCAATCTCAAAACTGTCTGCATCGTTTTGCTACAGTTTTCCAGACCTGTTTCTTTGAAACAGTGCATTGTCTCTGAGGTACACTTTCTCTTGTATGGTTGTTTTAGAGGTGTACACAATAAGCTGCAATGTGAAGACCAAACTCTGGTGAATCTTTACTTATTGCACATAGGATTTTTGTTGTTATTTTACAGTTTCCCGATGTCGATACAGCCCCTTTGAATTAAGCTGCCTCCTATCTCGCCATATTAAAAGGCATTGCACATGTGTACACAACAAGATGTTAAACACACGTCCATTTCTGATGAAATAAACATTTTGTAACTGTTGTTGGGGGGGGGGGGCACAAACAGGAAACACTAGATATATCTAACTTTATGCAAGAAAACCCAAACAAACTAAAAAAAACTAAATCCCGACAACTGAGAAAACAAGAAAGATTACTAAAATAACCAACTTAAAATATATATTGCCAGAGAATTACATTCCATGTAAAGCAATCTAACTTATGTTTTGTTTTGGATAAACAAACAATCTGACCTTCATAAAGTATTATTGAGACATTACGTTTTCATATGTATTAGACATTTAGATAGAAAGTTCATTTGTGACCTTGCACACAGCAGTTAACAAAAAATCTTAACTCTGAGTTCATTTCATAGCTGTTCTGGAGCTTTCAATCATATCGCATGGCCTTCATCAGCAGACAAAAGCTGCCTGTTTGTGTTTTCTTTGAGGACTGCGGAGATGAAAATGCATCATTGGTCTACGTTGGGAATAAAAACATTGGTGCAGCAAGTTTTAGCATCATTTTACTTCTTAACCTTAACTCAGCAAACTTTGTTGATTCATTATGTGAACATTACATCTGTGTTATCTGCTGAAATCATGTGTGAGCACCATAATTGTTTTTTACATGATCTTCACCATATAAGTCTTGCACTTTTTTATGAGGATCATTATGGCATAATTACTTTTTCATCATCACCACAAAACACTTGCTGCTCTCATCTACATGCAGATCTGTCCTGCTATAACCATACTCACCCCTCTGTCATCTGACACTAATACAGCTGGATGCAGCAGTAATTACAGCTTTTAAATCTGCTGTTTACATGCCTGAGAAGAAGCAGGGGGGAATAATTGAAGGATTTAAGTCATTAAAATGTCAACATGCCAAGCAAAGGAAAAAAGAGAAGCAAAGCAATGACAGAACGAGAGGATAAATGATGATGGAGGTGAGTATGTTGTATGTTAATGTGACTTACAGATGACCTGTCCCATTCAGCCCGTAGATTTCTTAAACAAAGGAAAGCACAGAGAGTTAACTCGAGTTTAAATCATTCATCTGCGTGGAAGTGGTGCTGTGTTTACTCTGCATCCGCCAGCTGCATTGGAGTGAAATAGTTCTGCAAAGGCCCAATTTATCGACCATCGTGACACCGCTGTCAAACAAAGTACTCTTTGATAAACAGCAATAACATATGAGCCTTAGTGAAAACAAGAGGGTTACTCACTCATAATCAACCTGATCCACATTTCATTCACTGGGCTGCTCATCATTCAATTCTGCAGGAAAGGGCTCTTTCAATAACTGCCTAAATATCAGCCCCTTTTATTTTGTGCCCACTTGCTTTTATCTGTATTAGTGGATGGCAGTGTTTTTCCATTGAATGGTGTCCTTCTTAGCTGAGCTGTAACAGTAGATAGCTCAGTTGTGCTGGGTGAGCTAGCTGTGGGTGCACTTAACTTCATAATAAATTTTAAAATTAGCTCACAAATTGTTAGTTCAGTTCACAATGTCTGTTTAGCATAAAACTAAATACTGTGGAGTTCAATATATTTACACATAGTATTCAGAGCATTTATATTCTACTTGTTTGAATATGCGTGTTAAACTTAGACACATGCACATAGGCTACATGTGCTGGGGCTGGACAGATTTAGTAGTAATACTTAAGAGTT
The DNA here is from genome assembly GCF_008729295.1 of Plectropomus leopardus. Taxonomy (NCBI): domain Eukaryota; kingdom Metazoa; phylum Chordata; class Actinopteri; order Perciformes; family Serranidae; genus Plectropomus; species Plectropomus leopardus. The sequence continues at coordinate 23,507,798 of NC_056474.1, forward strand.
TTCATAAACAAACAATACTGGCACAGAAAACATGTAGGAGGAAATATAAATTAGCCTTTTCACTATGTAATTTAGCCCTTTGAGAGCTAAACAGATTGTCATGATGCCTTTCAGAAACATTGGTAAAAGGCAATGAGCTACTTATGAAGAAATTACCTAAAAATTAGCAAAACAAATTGTAAAAAAGTACAATAAGATTATACCTTAAAAATAGAAAAAATAAAATGAAGAAAGTAAAAACAACACAAAACAAACAAGGAAAAAACTCATACAATTAACACTGATAATAATTCTTTAAAATAATTTTACATATTTAATTATAAATATATATTTTTGGACACTGTCCCCTAGCATCTTTAAAAAATATTTTCTAAATCTTCTAATTTCTAGCAATTTGCAGAACATTTCTATCTCTAAGTTGCTCATAGCCCTTTTTTCTCGTGTTTTCAAATCAAATTAAACCAATTTGTTATGTTTTTTAAGTTTTAAATACTTGCAAAGGTGTCTGAACGCAGCACAAGAAAAATTATGTTGATCCAGGTTTCGAAGGGTTAAAGGGATGCATGTATGACACAGTATAGACCTCTATGACAGTGTACCATGTAGCATCATTTTAACACAGTGCCATCTCTGCAGCTTCCACCACAGAGCGAGTCTAAAAAGGAATACAAAGTAGTGAGCTGCATATAATCCCATGAGCTGCATGAATGCCAGCGCAGATTAAATGTATTGCTACTGCACATCAAAGGTTTTTTCAAACGTTAGTCTTGAATATGTTCATGTTTTCTTGAAATAGAGCTGTGTCCCAGTGGTGTTTATCATCCTAATCAAGCACATTAACCGTGGAGTGCACTGCCAACAGATGAGACTAAATCTTTTATCACATGTAAATTTTAGTTGGCAGGAGATTAGTTGATCCTTAATGCTGTTGAAGTTTTCTTCACTGAGTCTTTGATATCGCTGATGATGCTGAAGATGTCAGTTATCTGTTTCACATCTCGTCTCTGATCACCACCACTGAGAGGAGATTTGAATGAATCAAACAGGGGATCACTGATCTAAGGCAGCTGAATCATCTCGGGCGTCTTGAGTGTTTAAACGGGCAGAGAGGCTAAGTGGCTCTTCACAGAGATTCACTCTGACATCCTCTGCTCCTGGATGCTTCGCAGCTCTTCTCTCATCTCTGGTCTGCACAGTGTTAACAGCCATCAGAAATGTCAGTACAGACGGATGTGTATCCTCCCACACTACAGTTTGAAGGAGAAAATGCGAAAGATGTAAATGTATGTAAATGGTCCTCGATGCTGTGTGCCAGCTACATTTAACAAAGAAACAAGAGCTGTGTGTGTGTTTTGTTTTTTTTTAAAGAATCCTGCTACAACAAAAGTGAATTCCTTTTTATTCTATTGTGGCGGCACGTCAGCTTTCTGTCCTTCAAACATGTGAATATAACAATTGGACCAAAAGCGTAATGCATCCTGTTAACATTCATTCCTGTGGTGAATCATCTGTAAAGCAAAAAAAAAAACCCCCTCCTCCTACAAAGAAGAACATGATCTTTAGAAAAAAACAAAGTTTTTTTATTTTCGTCAAACAGGATTTTGTTCATAACCAAACAATCAGAATTATGGGTAAAATCCAGATATTTCTATGGCATGTCACTCACACTCACAACATCACTGCTATTCACCAACACTACAGTTACACTGAACACACTTCAACCAGTGTCAGAGACTCACTGCTGTCCCTAAAAATCTCACTCCTTAACTGTCATTATTTTGCTTTTTTTCTTACTGTCAACAAATCCCATGAAAAGACCAAATTCAAAAACTTCATCATCAGTATCTGAGTTGAGTTATCAATATATAGTTTTACGTATTTATTTTTTAAAAAAGTCTCACCAATTTCCTAAATTAGCTGCTCACTGTAGATTTGAGCAAACAAACTCAAATAGGAGTAAACAATGCATTTGTTTGGGACTATTTTCAGCAGCGAATTAATACACAATTAGTAGCCCAGAGAGTATTAACAGGTTGAGATTGAATTTGGGGTTGATACTAAATTAATTTCAGTGTGTATTTGTAAAGTTTTTGGACAATATACTTACATATAGGCTTTGGCGACAGAAAATACCTTTTTGAGTGGGGACAATTCAGTGTTTTAGTGTCATTGAGGGATTTGAAGACAAGAAGGACACCTCAGGATATCATCATCATTATTAAGGCCTGGTCTCATCAGTGTTTGAGATGGCAAAATTCACACTGAAATTAATTCACCTGTGACAAATTGCCAGGGTCAGTGGATTTGCTCATAAAGGCAAAGTCCCTGAATCCAGGAGAATTTTTCCCATCAAGTTCAACTGTGGTGAACGTTGACCTGCAAGTTTGCACTGCAGTCCAGGAGTATCTTTGAGGGAATGGACAGACAGTGAAACCACAGTGGGGGGAACTGTTGCATCTTAGCTGTGTTGCACCCTCCAGTTTTATCATTTTAGTGGTATGAAGCATGATGGTAACATTAGATGAGGCTGGCAGAGAATACTGGCTGACAGTAGACGGCATTGCTTATCAGAGTTTAAATAATCCAACTTGGGCAATCTGGATAATTACTGGACATAAATAGAATAACTACATAAAAAATAAATATGAAATAATTTAATTTATAATTTACTTTATCAAGTTTGAGTAAAAATATGTCATGCATGTTTTGTTTTACCGACTGTTAAGTTTGTTTTTTCTGTGATGTCCAGAAGGTGTTGCCTGTTGGCTGTCTGCTGTCTGCCTGACTCCAATAAACGCTCGTTACATAGAAAATAGAAATAAGCTCTGTGAGCTGTTGTGACAAACTAGCGTAAGCAGGTTTCCAACTGGCTAGCATGTTAGTGGCCATTAATTTACCCATTAGGCATGTGAGTATTTAAATTTTAAATGTAAGAGAAACTAAAAATGTTTAGAATACCAAAGCGAATGTAAAACTGTATTTTTTTGTTCTGTCGCTTGAAAATGGCTTTGACAAAACAAAACAAAAAAAGTTCACAGTGCCTCTACGCTGAGGCTGAAGGTCAAACATCTGTTTCTTTGCTTGTTTGCACGCATCACTGCACACATCTGTGACTTGCTGTTAACGATCTCAGTGGAAGCTGTCTGAAAAATTCAGATGTTCCTCTCTGGATCTTGACACACTTTATTTTGCTGTATTCTTATGCAGCATCCTCCAGCTGCGCTCAGTCGGCAAGATTATGTGGCTGTCAAGGTTACCTGTTGAGCTCCTCTCTGCAATCAAGTGCTACACTGCAGTCACTCCGCTGCAGGATGCAGGACAGTCACTGCTGCTTCTTCCTCTTCCTCACCAAAGAATGAACTCTCTGGAATCAAGGATGTGGCAAAGACAACAATGTGTGGCTTCAGCTGTTGTGAGGTAGGGAACAAAAGGAAAACACAAACAAAGAGATGAATAATGCACTTTGAAGTTTTTTGCAACTTTTGTCATTAAAATCCCATCTGCGCTTTGAGGTCCTGCAGAGAGACAGTGGTGTATGTTTGAAAAACAGCTGCTGTCGATCGTCTTTCTGCGTCTCACCCTCCCTCTATCAGCAGCACTCTTGACACATGGGTTGAATTAACACATGGGGGGGGATTTGCTTCATTCTCAAGTGTTAATATCAGCCTGTTTTCATTATATTCATGTCTGCTTGACAGTATCTTTCGGATTATCTCTCTGCCTCACTCTGATCATCTCTCTGCTCTGACGAGTCACACACAATCCACCTGTCAGACCGAAGCAGATTAGCATTTCAAAAACACATTAACTGTCTCTGTGTGCAGTGAACGAGGTGACAGACAGCCGCAGTGTTAGAGAGTCGACGCTGCTGTCAGTGTTAAAAGCTTTACTCTTCAGAGACATTTAGAGAGCTGAGAGGGGACGCTCCCAGCAGGCGGCATACAGCAGGGATGAGAAAACTTTTATAGTAGAGTGAACAACCTGTAAAAGCCTTTTCATGAAGCCTGCAAACTATGGAAAACTAGAGACCTTCTCATGGATCCATTTTTGTTCTCTGCTTTTGTTGTGCTTTCATGTTACAATGGAAAGAACAGACAAGACGGGAAAAAAAAAGACGTATGAGGAAAGAAAACAAAGAAAGGGGTAAAAATAAAGTGGAAATAAATCCCTACTGTATAAAGTCTCCAAGTCTCTTGACCGGTCGCTGCCAGATTGCAGTGCACCATTTCTCAAACAGTACAAGGGCTCGTGGCAGTGATTGGAGTGTTTGACTTTGAAGACGCCACTTCTTAACACCAAAATTCGTTGGTAGCATGACATTGCTGGAGGAAAATCACTCATAAAAATGTTTAATTCATGTGCTTTCTGGAGTCAGAAAATCAAACAACGTCCGGGTATTTGGTGGATGTTTGCAGGCTGCAAGGACTCAAACAATGTTTACATAGTTTTGCTCAGGTTACCCTTAAATAGGGATTTGAGGCTCCACAGCTCTGCACACAACAAAAAGCCATCACACGCCAACAAACCACCAAACACCAGCTCTTATAGAAGTGCTCTTCCTGAGGGCCTCATTAAGGGGTCATACATCTCCAGTTCCAATTCAGCAAACATCCATTCATTATCCTCGCAGAAACGTGCACCAGCCACCAACAGCTCGTCACGATTCCATGCACCCTGACTCACTTACATAAAGTTGTTTGATTAATCTAAATCATTAAAACAAAAATCACAACGCAGTAATTGCAACCTTTCAATATGACAGTGACACTAGTTAGCTGTAGACATCACTTCCACATTTACATTTTTGAATATTTACAACACCTTATAAGTCCAGCACTGTAGCCTGTTTGTATCAGTATATACACTATATACAATAAAAGACAAAACTGTTTGAATTGTTCCTTTTTTTTGCTTTCCATATTCTGTGGAGCCTCCAGCGAAGTCTCTGAGTGGCTCTGAGTGCAGCGTTATGTCCTGAGGCATGGCAGGACTCCTCTCTAAAACCATCAGTTCATCAGGTCATCAGGCCTCCAATTAAATGAAATACTCTTTTGGGTTTTCAGTGGAGACGCTCTGGGAGTCAGTCTGGTTGTTGAAAGGGAAATCTGGGCTGTCCTCCTGTTTGACTCCCTTCACTTCCTGGTTTCGATATGTTTCTTTTCTCCGGTAGAGGAATCTGGCAGTTATTGCGAGGCTGGTCACAATCACAAAGATCACCACCGCTATGACACCTGCAAGGTAGAGGATATTAACTCTGACATATCCAGACATACTGGCAAAAATATATCTGTTTGATTTTTTTTTACCGGGAGTAAGATGAGAAGATTGATACAAGTTTTAGCACAGCTGGCTCTGTGATGTGTTTGGCTTGGCTTAGCACAAATACCGGAAGCACTGGGAACATACTGGCCAAAAACCATAAAAAAACAAGCAAACAAAAAAAACCTTTGTACATAAAAAACAACAAATTATGATTTAGCCTACAGTTAGCTTAGACTCTGACATCTTTTCTTGAATAGCAGCAGGTGGACACAGTGACTGTACCCCATCCCAAGAAGGTGCAGACTTTTCACACATTTTTTAAAGTGTGTTGAATTTGAAGGGATATATTGGCAGAAGTAGAATATTTTAAGTACGTTTCTTCTAGTGTATAATCACCTGGAAACAAGAATCATTGTGGTTTTGAAACCAAAGTATGAACCTGAAAAATAAGCATATCAGGTCCCCTTTAAAGTACCACTTAAATATTGTTACATTAATAATGTAAAAATGATGCAATAATATAATAACACAGTACAACACAATGCATTATGAGTATTTTTACTTTTAGAATTTTAAGTACATTTGAAATCTGGGACTTTTGCTTTTAATTAAATACTTTTACAGTGTGGAATGACTACTTTTACACAACTAAATAACTCTATACTTTCACCGCTGCTGACAACCAGCTGAGCAGAGTATATATTATAATATTATAACTCAGCTGTGACATTTTAATGTGTGTTCTGAATCCTGAATCCTTGAAAGACTGCTGCTTGATAACTGAGACGCTGATGTTCTGTGGAATAAATCTATCTTGTGGACTTTGGTCACAGAGCTTTGTGAAACTGCTGTGATGATTTCTGCCCATCTCTGCCTCCCCTGGGTGTGTGAACTCTTTTTGCCTGCAGTCTCGTTTGTTCTACTAATCTAAACTTCAATGCACAGTGAACAGAATTTAAAATATTTGGACTCTTCTGTTCAGCACATTTCATTTCCCAGAGAAAGTTTCATTTAATTGCAATTCAAAAACTGCAGCTAAAATCAGTTTCAAACTATATTACTTTGGTTTGCATTTGAAGATAACAGTGCAGAAGTTTCTCCATCAGCATTTCAGCTGGGGTTTAATTAGTTCAGCCGTCCTTTGTGCACTGAGACACAGAGTCACAGAGATTGATGGCCACTTTTCAAGAACTTTTTCTCTAAACGCTTATAGGAACTAATCAGTCTTCACTCTGAATCAATCTGGCTGAAACATTTTACTTTTGAATTATTTTTTTTTTGCCCATTACATCACCTTTTTCGCAGAATATCACTCATCAGTAAAATATTGTGTGTAACCTCTGACTGATTGATAAAAGAAGTTCAGCACAACCCATCCCCCGAAAAAAAAACAAAACAACCCATAGTGAAACAGTTCAGTACCTCCGATCAGAGCCGAGTCAGTCCTGATGGCATTGACTAAAGGTTGACCTGAGCCCACTGTACCAGACTGGTCTACAGCAGAGAAAGAGAGGTAGAAGAAATGAAAGGCAAGAGGAAAAAAGAGGGAAATAGACAAAAGGTGAAATTGAAAACCCCCAGGAAAAATACCAGAAAAGCAGAGATGTTTTAAAGAAGATCCGGAGAGAAGTTATAATGAGTATATAAGAGCATAAAATAAACAGGTCAGAATCGAAAAAGAGACAAGGTGAGACATTCAGAGACAACATCACAGTATCATCATTCAGAGCAGACAAGGGATACAGCAGCAGCTCTCCAAAGGACTCTATTAAAGCAACATGAAGCTGGATGAAAACGAGACCAGAGGAAACTCCCCTCTGTGGTCCAAATTAATTATCTCATCAAGCACATTGTCATGAGTCTCCTCAACAAGGTGTACATACTTAATTAGCCTATTACACTGTTTGAAATAGCAGCTCCTACCAAGAATAGATACGAACACAGAAACAAAGAGAGAAAATAGCATGCATTCATAGATTTCTGGGCATACGTCATTGTCAGCGGCACAGTTCAACATCTTTTTTATGTTTGCAGTCTTTTAGCCAGCACTACTATCACATATAACAAAACTCAAACACCCCCCCCCCCCCCGGCAGCACAGATCTATACAATCAGCACAGTGTCATGGTGGCCACCCAAGATAAGTGCCAACGATTCAGTATCTGACCAAATGTCTCCTCTTCTGTTCTAAGATATGGCGTTGAGTAATGGCCAGTTTTTTTTTTTTTTTGCAGAACATTATGATGTAAAATAAAGGTTGACTTTTCCATATCAAATGTCATCACTTTATATTTTTTTCCTATTAGACATTTGTGTGAAATTTTGTGATAATTAACCAAGGAATTCTGAAGTTCTGAACAAAAACATTTTCTGTGAGATTACAATGACCCTTGATACGGAAGCCCTAAAAGGACATGTTTCTATACTTTTGATTTTCTCAGTTTTCTCATGACAACGACCTATTTCCGGTTGTTTTCTCGTGATAACGACTTATTTTTCTCGTAATCTCGGGAAGACAAAACTGTTTTTTTCGTGATAACGGATTAATTTATCTCAGTTTCTTGACAAAATGGGCTTTATTTTCCCGAGATAACAAGATAAATTAATCCGTAGACAATTTTCTGGTGATTAAGAAAACAAAACATCATGCTGGTCACTGCGATAAGCAAGAGGAGGACATGATAATGAGGTAAGTTAAGTATATTTTTGCTTGTTTGGTGCTTTTGTAACTCTGATGATGCTACTTATGATTACCAGCCTGATGTTTTGTTTCCTTAAAGCTGCAGTTGGTAACATTGAGAAGAGAGAGAATTTGAAAGAGTACAGCCTGCAGGCCCCTCTTCCTCCCTCTATGCTTCACCTGAGCCCCTCCTCACCGCCTCTGCAGACTCGTAACTACGGCAACCGATGCGGCCCCTGACACGACATGGCGAACGCACCAGTGAGAATGAAATACAAACAATAAAGGCAGAAATAGCGTGTTTTAATATAACTGTTGCTGACTGGATTTTAGCCAGAGATGTGGTCTTCATTACATTACCTGCGTATTTATAAACAAGCAGTCTGTGTGATGCTGGTGTCATGCAAAAAATTGTTCGTCTCCCAGAAACTGATTGCCATGGCGTGTGGCGGCCTGTTAAAGCTGTATCGCCCAGTATTCATGTCTTCAGCTGCTCTCAAATGGATTAAACAGTCATAGCATGTAAATGCATATAACTTTATGTCCGTGGTAAGAGCATAGGTATGTTTTTGTGAAACTTTAATGTTTCTTAAAACCCAATGTTCACGTTTGCCATTTATAGTTCCATAAGGCATGACATTTATGCGTTTATAGACAATATTGTTGTTTCTGTTGTTTATATGTGTTTAATGTCTAAAATCTTGTTTACATGTGGAAAGTGGTCTATCATACTGGGATGGGAAATGTAAAAATAAAGGTATTATCTGCTATTATCCTTATGAGCCTGCATTATATTACCCGCTCTGTACTCAAGATTATAACCACTTCAGCCCTTGTTACCTCCTTTGACCTGTTGAAATATCTTTGAAGAGCCAATACAACACATAAGAGCCTGCCAAAAAGTGATTGCAGCTCCTATATTGTCACTTAAAGGTTGCCTTAAAATGACCTGATTTCATTCATAGTGATATGTTTGACTGATTATAGCTCACCCAGTCATTTTTACCACTGTAAATACCTTTAAAGGGCCAATGCAATGCATAAAATGCAATTTCTTACATGCCAAAAAGTGATTGCAGCTGCTATCTTGTCACTGAAAAATTGTTTCTGCCTCATTCACTCACTTGATTGCATTCATAATGAATATATTTGACAGACTGTAGTACACCCTGTCCTTTTTTTACTAGTTGAAATATCTTTAAAGACCAATGCAACAAATACAATGCCATTTTCAACTTACCAAAAAGGGATTGCAGCTGTTATCTTACCACAGAAAGGTTGTCTTTTGACTCAACAATTAGATTGTTGAGTCCAAATGGACATTTCAGCCAGATCTGACGAAATCCCCTTCCCTTGAGATATCATGTTCACCAGAAAAGGATGGGCAGAGGTACAACCAGAAATTACGCCTCCAGCCTATTGCCAGCATGGAGGCATACAAAAGGGTAAGCAATAAAAAGGGTTTTAGGGGAAAGAAAAGAGCAGTGACATTTAAAATGAGAAGACAAAAACATCCTCTGAATAACCTTTTTTTTCAACTCTCATCTGCATTCAACAACCACAGCTGATTCATAAAGCATATGGCTTGTAGATTGTCTTCATTCATTTGTTCACTGTGAAGTTAAAAATTCAGGCTTTTTTTAAAAAAACAACCTCATGAAGCAAAAGTCCTTGTTGTGCCCAGCCAACCCACCCCCATCCTCCACCCTCTGTGCATTCTGTATGAAAGCACCCTGTCGCCTCCAAGCTGCAGTAAACACAGTAGGCTTGGGCGGTATCAGCAGTCCCCTGCTTAGCCTGGTTGGCAATCCAGCCTTGTTTATGACCTGGAGAGCAAGAATCGGCCTGCCACAGACAGCAGTCCAACAAACTGTTGTCAAACCAACACAAACCACTGCATTAGCAATAGAAATGAGTACATGAAAAGTCAATTGGAAGAAAGACTGGTTATTGGATCCATGTACTGTGGTGGAGACATGGGAAGAAGATGGTGAAGAATCCCAGAACAAGGACTCTTTTTCATCACTCTCCCTGATGCAGCAGTCACCAAAGGACAAATTTTCAATTTCTGCAAGCTTTTAAACCCCAAACCCATCTCCTGTCACACAATAGAACCTAAAGAAATTACTGTGTTAAATAAAAACATCTTACAAACCTGACTGCTCCCCTCCTACCTGACAGGTGGTGTGTATTCTCTGCTGCATAGGGATTGGCTGAAGCTGAGGAGCCGCAGTTGGACTGGACTAAAGGTCCAGTGATGATGACAGGGCTGGTGTCCGGGTGGAGCAGAGCAGCTTTCAGAGGGCTGATGGAGTTAAAGTGAACCACCGAGAGACAACCTGCGAAACCGAGAGACGCCAACCTGGCCAGGTCTGGATCCAAGTCATCGGACTCTACGGAGAGAAAAATGAGAAACTTAAAATAATAATTCCTGACAAGATTTCTTAAATTAAAATATGATTTATTTTTGCCACATGCTCTTGAAGAGGAAATCCTTTTCTTGAGACAAAAGTAGTTCTAAATTGTTTCCTAAACTCAGTTTGTTTCATTTATCTCTAAAATTATTATTTTGACTTTTTGGGAAACACACTTGTTTGCTTTCTTGTCATGAGGTAGATGAAAAGATTAATGCCACTTCTTCAGCTTAGCTTGGCACAAAGCCAAGGGAAAACAGCTAGCCTCTATGTCCAGTGGTAACAAAATGCATCTACCAGCAGCTCTGAAGCTCAGTAATAAAGATCTTATAACTTGTTTTATCTGCTAAAACGTGGTTTTACAGGAGCCGATTGGAGCTACATTTACCATACAAACAGAGATTGGTATAAATCTTCTTATCTAAATCTTGGCATGAAATCAAATAAGCATATGTCACAAAATGCCAAACTATTCCTGTAATATAAGAGCAGAGACCTGCTATATTCTTTGAGATACCAACTCTCATTTCTTGATTAAAAAAAGGAAGGACATTTTAAATGCTCAGTGTGAAATTAAACTTTGGGATGGGTGTGTGTTTTTGCAGTGTAGTTTTCAGAGCAGGGGTTAACTAACTGGAACCCTTGTGTTAAAGAGAGAGCTTGGGAATAAAGCTGCACTAGTGATTGAACTTTTAACCTTTTGTTTAGAGGCTACACGCTCAATAAGAATCACAATGCACACTGACAGGTTCATTGACTCGGTCTCACATTCCCCCGTTATCAGAGCAGGACAATGGTGGCAGCACATTGACTCTAATGATTGGCACACACAAACATCACCTCATTACAGCAGACACAGTGTCAGTGATTCAGCATCCAGTCTGCATCTGTCATCCCCCAAGACAGATGTGCACTCTCACCTCTATCTGTTCACTGTATTGACTTAAATCCCTTCATCATTCACCTCAGCTCCTTCACAACAGTGTAAACAGCAGCTGCGGAGGCCGACATTACCGCTGTAAGCAGCTGCATCAGTGTCTGCTCAGATGACTGAGAGGTGACGCTGTTTTTCACCAGGACACATCTGCATGTTGATGAGAGCAGCAGGAAACATTACTGCAGTCTGTAAGCTCCTCTCAGCTGATACACTCTTCACTCCGTCACCTCCCTCCCCCTCTCTGTCTCCCTGTATTCCTTCCGGGTCCATTAGTTAGGCTGATGGATGACAGGGTTGACAGGAAACGACAGAAAAATCCACTTTCCTGCTGCTTTTCTGAACCCGTTCTGACTCTCTGCCTCCTCTGGTGTGACATAGGGGAGGACTGGTCACATACTGACATGACGGGGTTAAAAAACACTCTGCTGATTTACAATATACTGGAGATTTACATCCAAACAGACAAAAGATCTCAGAGAAGTTATATTAGTTTCTCCAAAAGATATTTTGTGTGCATGTTTGCTATGACTCATGGATTTTGTATTATTGTACATATATTAGTTTTGAATCATTTTACAATAGATTTGGACAGATAAAGACAGATATCAACATTGTGAAATTAAGTTGCCAATGAAAATTTTCTTCTTCTTATCATTTCCATATCCAAAAAATGCAAATAATTACATTTTTCAGCACTGGTAGAGTTGAAATACCAGAAAATAAATAAATAAACAATACCCAAATAACACATATTCATGCATACATATGTGCAAGTCAATCATAATCTTATAAAACATTAATTAGTGAAAAAATAAATCTCCTTTTTTTATTTAGAGTGCCACAAGACACAAACACATTGCATTGCTAAAGGGCTACTTGAATTTAAATTTTGAATTTTAAACTAAAATTAGTGCCTTGCAATTGCCTGCCTCTGTGAATCAGTCAGGATGCAGTTACAGTTTACACCCATGTCTGTCCAGACTCATGTAGCCATGACAGTAGACAATGCTTTCAGGATGAACACCACAGATTAGTGTCACCAATTCAGTATCTGACCAAATGTCACCCCTTCTGTTCCCGAGTTATGAGGTTGACTAATGGCCAGACAACATTATGATGTCACAGTGAAGTGGACCTTGGACCTTTTGATTGTATAATCACTTCATCGTTTTATTGTATTTTTGTGAAATTTTGTCACAATTTGTGACCACCAAAATCTCATCAGTAAATTATGGATGTTTGTGCCAAGCTTGAGGGAATCCCTTCAAGCCCCTTTTTAGAGATTGTGTTTACAAGAAGAAAATGGACACGAGGTCACAGTGACCCTGACTTTTGACCACCAAACTGTTATCAGTTCATCCTTGAGTCCAAGTGGACGTTTGTGCCAAATTTGATGAAATTCCCTCAAGGTATTCTTAAAATACTGTGTTCATGAAAATGAGATGGAACGGGTCACACTGACCTTGACCATTGACCACCAAAATCTACTTAGTTTATTGTTTGAGTACAAGGATGTTGGATGTTTTTGCCAAATTTAAAGAAATTCCTTCAAGGCGTTCTTAAGATACTATGTTTATGAGAATGGGACAGACAGACATCCCTAAAACATAATGCCTCTGGCCACGGCTTTTGCTGACACAAAGGCATAAAAATTCTCACAGATCTTAAACATAACACTTCTAAATAAATCTTATTTCAGTGCAAAATTAATCATTTTATTAAAGTCATTTTTTGGTTTTGGCTAATGCATGCCTCTGATGAAAATATGTGTAATTGCCAGTGCGTTTCCTGTTAAACTAGGCATGCGGTTGCTGTGTCACCGACTTATCAGAGAGCAGTGACTGCAGCCTGCAGCCTCTCGTGTTATTAACATCTTATATCTCAGTCCGTCTCTGATGGAGCCGCTCAAAGTAAACATGAATAAGTCATGACGGAACCAATTACTGTCTCACCCCAAGTCTGTTACAGGTCCCTGTCCGGATCAGTGAGGATGTGGTTTAACCCTGCCAGAGGGTGAGGTCTTTTTATTGGCTTAAAGACTGCGCAAGTGAGTTACAGGAAAGTAAACTCCTGGTTTAACTCGACCCACTCATTTACTGACGCTAAACATATCCGTACTTGCTGAAGCTTCTACCTGTCTAACATGTTTTTCTCTTTTTATCTCTCTTGGTAATGATGGAAAGTGAAAGGAGCTACACATGATATCCACAACAACTAATCAATTATGCATCAAACTCTTCCACATTTGTTTTGACAGCTAACTTGAAACCAGCACAGATTCCGCATAATTGGAGACTATGCACAAAGTTGGAAGCAAACAAGTATTATTTAACAAGATTTCTATCTTGGTCTGCATTATTACTTTGCATTATTGAGCTATCTTATTTTCACAAATTGAAAATTTTGAACAGTGATATATTACTGGATTTATTTCACTTCAACTTGAAAACAATGTTACTGTATAGTGTTTAATGAGTAAAAACAATAAAAAGGCTGATGCACTGAATTACCAGTTTAAAATCAATGATTCTGTACTTCGAAAGTAAGTAACAATTAACTAATTCTGCACTTCAGACAATTCTGAGATCAAGTGTCAGACCTCAATCTAGAAAAAGTGCAATGGACTCAAAGTCATTGTTTAATCTTGTAAACCTAGGGCATATCCATCCACTCCGATTTTATGATGAAGCAGCTGTGCGACATCACAGAATGGTGGAAGCACCCGTGGAAGTATACATTGGTAAACCATTAACAAACAGGGAACATTCATTTCATTAATTACCATATAGTAATAGTATAGTGGCATCTCTCAGCAAAGTTATTCAAAAACTTTGAAACTGACACAAAATGTGAAAACATTAAGAAATATACATTTACTGAGTTTTGCCGACATGCTGTAAAATAAAATGTATCTGTTTAATTTATATACACAAGGAGGCTGCACTGCTGAGAATTCAATTGTATGTATTCTTGCCAGAGAAACATCAAGTTGACACAGTCCACAAAGTTTTTTTGTTGATGTTTGGCGTCCTGCACGTGGAACACTTGGAGGACCAAAACTGTAAATTTCAACTGGGAAATTCAAACCTCCAAATTTGACTGGAAGGCAGCATTACACATGCCGACATGTCTGCTTTAACCATTGAGTGTGTGCAAGGCCTATTGGCAACAACACACTTTGGCTCCCATGTTTGCTATCTTGTGTTTTGTAACTAGCTAACCTGATAATATCTAGCCATCCACAGGCAAGAAACACAAGCTTTTTTGAACAAAATAATGTTTCAACTAGATATTTTATCTTTTTCTGTCTTTTGTAGCAGCTACCAGCGTGATCTAATTTAAATAAATAATAAAATATATGACCTCCTGATCTGTCCGGACTCAGGAAAGAATGCTAACATTCACCCTGAAGTAGTTTGACATTTTGCTTCAGACTACCTCTTCAGATAACTTCAGATAACTAACCAGGTCACCTCACATCACATGCATCCTATCTTCTTTGCATTGGCTTGCTATCAACTCCAAGATTCATTTAAAGATTCTTCTTTTCACATAAAGAGCCTTGCGTGGTCAGAAAACAGTGTACATCTCTGACCATATCACCAGTAGGTCAAAACTGGGCTTATTGGTTGTTCCTCACACTTAATTAAAAGAAAAGGTGAACAAGCTCCTGAAGTGCAGCCTCCAATACTGTAAACACTCTTGTAAATGTGTGTATTTTTAAGGTATGTTGTTGAATATGTTTTATTTATTTTTACAGTTTTTTTTCCTCCTATTTTTTTAACAATTTTATTCCTGTGAGGTACTCAACTGTCTGTGAGATGAGGGAAAACATCTTAAAAAGCTGCTATTAAAATGCAAGTGTAAGTCTGAGCGCTCTCAGACTAAAAGGGCCTTGTCTCCACTTTTACTGCTATTCACTTACCTTGCACTCTTCCCAAAACCAGCGACTTAATGGCGTTGAATTCTCGGTCAGATGTTAGGTTGAATTCCTCTTTGGCATTTTGGTCAATCTGAAAGAGAATAATTATTTTCTAAATTTACTGTAAAAATGACTATTTTTGGTGACTCCTAGCAGCAGATAACTTACATGCAAAGACAAAATTTTACTTCAGGAGGACAGAATAAAAGATGGGAAGTGTTCAACCTGTGGGGAGCCAACATGTGCTGCAAAAACATTAGGATTATTATTATATATATATATAATAAATATATAAATATATTATTATTTTTTTTAGAGGCCAAAACACACCTAATGTTGTATAAATCCATTGTAAATAGATGATGAGATCTTTCTCCAGACTTAACTGTCACCTTATACCTTTAAAGTAAAGATTTAATGATCCAATATCATGGAAACTGATAACATGAGTTGCAACTCATATTACAATGGAGCCTGAACACAGTGAGGCTCAGAAAGGCTGCACCGATGCCAGAAGAGGTCACCTTGTATTACATCTCAGGGTGCTGATAATTATACAGACTTTCAGGCTGCTGGCTCCTGCTTAGATGAAGTTAACCTCATACATCATCTGAGGCTGTTGTTAACAAGATAAGACATTCAGTAGATCCAGATATGATTACAATGCTTCATATTTCATCTGAATCTCCTCTAATGTGTAGTTTGTCCCTGCTGTCCTGCCATAGCTGCATCAGGACAGTAAAGTGCTGACGGGGGCTTTATCATACCGATGAATATCACAATACTGTACCATAGTACACTACACACAAGAAGAAGATGAGACTGCCTGTGTGTGCTTCTGTGCGTGCGTCTTTGTTTTTGTCCTTGAGATTGGAGCCTCATTTGGCAATTATGAAAAAAGGTTAAGCAGTAAAACAGCAGCAGCTGTTATTTTACAACACTTGCAGTCCACTTACACAGTGTTTGACTTTGTGTGAGTAAGGCGAAAGAAAACAGATTTGAAGGCCAAAAAGATGTGGCAACACTTTACTTTAACTGTCCCTATTTCGCATTTATAAGCAGTATATAAACATTTCAAGAAGCTCTGTGCAAACTTCAGAGTGTGTGGGTTGTCTGGACATAATTGTCAACATGTAGGTGGCTGAGCCAGCAGCTAATAGTCAGTGGTGCTTCTACCACAAACAGCTTTAACCATAAACTGTATATAAAGACGGACAACATGACAGTTCCCCCAAAGAACTTTTCAATCTTAATCGCCCCCTGGTGTCTGTCTGCAGTAAAGGTCATAAAGGCTGCCCCTCCATGTTAGTAATGGGACATAGGCCAAACTAAAAACTCCAAGTACATACCAAATACATTTTTCCAAAAGATGGTTTCTGTCACTGAAGGTAGTGCTGATCAGTCTGATGTTTTTTTTAAGTGTTTTTATACGTTCAGTTTTAATTATTAGTTTAATTATTAGTTATTTAATTAAACAAAAAGGGGATCTGATTGACAGCAGTGTGTGCCAATCCGTGCGCTCACATTTAATGGGGGGCTGCTCACAACTGATCAGGGTGTTTTTGACGGTAACTCCCCCACCACGGGTGTCACTACTGCGCAGACTCCGCCTCACAATGACATCACCATTACAAGGTGGCAATGCCCGTGTCCGGGATATTTTGACCTCACTTAAGCATAGCGGGGGCAAATGGGTGTGCATTGTCCATCTTTATATACACTTATTGCAACACTGCTGACAGAACTAACAGTATTAACCAGGAGGGAACCGGAGGGTGGGTGCTGCTACACTTCTGCTATGACCACCCTGATATCAGTGGTAACTGCCATTTGAGTGCAGTGCAAAGCAATGAGCTAGCCAGTGGGACACACACATGCACTAACTTGCACATGCAGCAGGATCGGCTTACCAAAACAAACCACAGAGGAGCTCATATTAAAACACACAAAAAGAGGGAGCTTTGGCTTTGTCTGTCTTTGGCTTTGTGCTCACTACTCCACTATATCTTTACATAGTAAATACTGGGATGCTGTTATATCAATGCTCTGAATGTTGCACACAGAACCTTTAATGAACAGCTTATAACATTCAATCATGTTGCTGTAAGTAGACATATGTGTTTATAAATGTTTTTGTCAAGACCTAACTCCTGTGTGCACCTCATGAAGGTGTTGTGGAGGCTGGTGTATAAATAGATAATGAATGACAACACAGTTAAAGAAAGTACAGTAAAATGAAAGATGTATTCCTACAAGAAGTTCTAATTGCTAAGAGTGCCCTTATGTCTGCATACAACTGCATTATAGTGTGTTCAAGCAGGTTATCTTTGCAGACTGCTTATACATGCTAATTACGGGAACCTGAAGCAACGAGGTTTCAGCTAACAGTGGCTGTCAGAGACTTGCAGTTACACTGGTGGTGCAAGCAGATGGACTGATTAAAATTTAAGCACTCTGGTTCAGCCAAACATGCATGCAAACCAGACATGACTGAAAAATGTCCTTGTAGACAAGGTGTTAGACCATTCTTACGCTAACAGAACACAGTTCTCTTCTGAAAAAGGCCAAAAAGCAGATACATGTCTACAGTCCATCCTACAGTGGAGGGGCAATATAATGATGATTGCATGCATTTGCTGTCCTGCAGTAAGTCATTATTTAAAAACTGAATGAATTGACTGTGACTCATATCAAATAGAGACCACTGAGAATTAACATCCAACTCTACAGCTTTATAGAAAAATGTATGTTTATTTTAGCGCACTGTTTCACCTTTATAGCCAAAACAATGTATGGTTGAGTGTCATGGTTCCCACCAGCCACCATGTACAGTACACTGTAATAATATAACTGACTGTTTCCTGAAAATGAGCTCAGACAAACTGAACTCACGCTACCTGTCCTTGCTAAACACAGGGCTGCCAAGTTGCATACACTGCATGTGAGATCTGTGCAATTGACAGTTTTCACACGCTTTCATGCTATACGTCCATTTTTTTATGCAATTAAAAAACTAACAAACAAAATAATCGTATAACTGATAATGATGTGGTGCCAAAAGAGGACACTGACAACACGTGGACAGATGGAACAGAACAGCACAGTGCAATAGCAGTACCGTATAAAACACTGTGGTCAAGTGAGCTGTCGTTTGCAGGAATCCGACTCAAATCTTTATTTTGATGCATTTCTATTTGTGCTGTTACGGTACAGAACCCTGGAGTGGTCAAAAAGGCCAAAACAGACAGCAGTAATTGCAGTAATTAATTTTATAGATCATGTATCAAATATGTCTTGTTGAATATGTAATGTCACCAAAGAAGTCTGTATATGAAAAAGAGTTAGTCAGCAAGCACAATGTTTTTCTACTTCAAATGTTCTCTTGAGCTACAGATTTAATTAGGTGGTTTTACCTGCACAGTCACAGAGTCCGTCAGTCTTCTGATGGTAACGGTGTGTAGTTGTCCATTGGCCACGCTCTTCACTCTGCTCCTCAATACCTCAGCATCTCTGCTGCTGTCCAGCTTGTATCTCACCTCCAGCACATCTTCACACACAACACACATCAAATCATGAGGTTACATTTTAAAAGTCACATGAAAAGAAACAACCTTCAGAACTATTAAGACTATTAAACTAAAAAATCCTCATAGTCTAACATGCTAAGCTCTAGGTGGAGATTTTTTTCCCCCCTGAAAATAACCTTGTCATATCCTGTAAGCTTGTCTTGCAGGGTAAACACATACCTAAATCTTCAAAGATGATTCTGAATATTTTAAAAAAAGTGGTTGCTCTATTAATTAAGATTTCTATGTTAAGAGGATAAGGGCTAATTTCCCTATCAATAACACCACTAATCTAATTAAATCTAATTCATTTTCCTAGTATTCACAACATTATCAAAGGAGAAGTTTGTCCTTCAAAAGATTTAATTTTATTAAAGTGTAAATACACATAAAAAATCAGAAATCAAAGCCTCAAAAATACAGCTCACTACCTGACTTTCCAATGAGGGAATGTGAAGGAATAATTAGCAGTTGTAGGAGGACCTCCAGCTACCTGCTGCTGCTCTGATAACACATTTATGCTTTAAGATGCCTTAAGTAGAGAGCTTGTGTTTGGGCTGAGGAGGTAGGAAGAAATGAGCCATCTCAGGGCAAATAAGAGAAAGCTCTCAGGGATTTAATAGGACACTTCAGTTTAAGTGCATTTACCTGACAACTCCACGGTCAGCATGAAACCCTTAATGCCCTGCTGTCCATCAGCTTTCTCTGAGTCATTAACACCAGAAAAAAAATCCATTTACAGCTAATCTGGCAGCAAAGTGCCAATTTTATTCAACTACTTGATGCTGAAAATGTAATTTTAAAACACAAAGTGCCTCCTACTACTCTTAAAAGCCAAACATAATTATTTTACAGAAAAGTTTATAAAACACATCAGCAAGTTTTCTGCTGTTTTATTCAGCGGCATACTGACCTGCCACCCATTAACAGCCCACCAAAATTTTATCCCCTCAGCATCACTAATCAGATCTGAGTGAGAAGACTTTTTTTTCCAGCCTGAGACAAAACATAGTAGCCTGCCAGGCTGGATGGATTAAAAAGCAGCAGAGGCTGATGGGGTGAATCCGGAGAGAGGAAAGATCTGACAGATCCTGATCTGGTAGAGCTTCAGAGCACAGCAGAGAATGAGGAGGAGGAGAGAGGAAGGAGGAAGGAAAGCAGGAGAGGTCGATATCAGGAGAAGATGACAGAAATGAGAGGAAGACGGGAGGAGAGGTGAGATGAGAGGGTGGGAGGAGACGCCAACAGAGAAAAGTAATTGAAAAAAGTTGAGGGAGGAAGACAGAGAGAGGCAGAAAGGAAACTCTCTTCAATAGACTTGTAATCTCCAAGGTTTGAATAATGTGGATAAAAACAAGGGGAGAGAACAAAAACAGAGAATAAAAGAGAAAACTAGGCAAAGCAAAGAGGAGTAGTTAGAGGTAAGAATGAGATTTGGCATTGTATTGAAAAGAAACTTGCAGATAAAGAGGATGAGAGACTTCAGTGCAAACATCTTACCCTCAAGTTTGAATACTCTTGTTCAAAACGCATTCAAATAAATGAAACCCATGAAGGAGAAAAAAAAAACTGGGGAGGAGCCCATTAAAAATGAGGAAAATGTACATCAAAAGAACTCCTCAAGCTTCAGCATCTGCCACATAAACAAACTCCTTCAAAATAAAAGCCTCCTCACCGTGCTTGTTGATGAGCAGGGCCAGGTACTCTCTGTAGTAGGAGCTGACGTAGAGCAGCAAAGCGGGACTCTGGTTGGTCCTGAAGCTCAGGGAGATGTTCTCCCCTCTCAGCGTCATGTCCGAGTACATTGAGGACGGCCGGGCGCTGCTGTTCCTACTCAACTCGTACGGCTCCTTGAAGGTGTAGCTGATTGACGTCCCTGACTTGAAGCTGGCCGACACCTCTGGAGGAAGAATATAGTTGATTTATTGCTGATGCGTAAATAATGAATGATATACCCTTTGGAGTTGGGAAAATTGAACTCATAACATGAGGCTTTATTAAATTTCATAATTCCTTCAAAAGGAAGTTCCAGCATTCACCAGGACTTAACAGATAGCAATATCAAATGACAATATTAATAAATAGTCCTTAGACTCTTGCCATGGGGCAGTTCACCAGTTATTATTATTATAAACATATTTATATTTTAAGTTACTTATGTGATTGCTAAAAACCCAGAGTGATGACTTTAAAATGAATTTGAATTTCAAAAGCAACAAATTTCTTTTTTGTCAGATCACATCAATTATTTTACTATTACAATAAATTTTAATTTATGTTTTCTCAACTGTATGTCTTACTCCTTTTCAACTAGAAACACCGCTCTGTGATTGTAGACCTTGAACCAGTTAAGTTAAGCATTAAATAATCCATCCATCCATCCATTTTCTTCTGCTTATCCGGGGTCGGGTCGCGGGGGCAGCAGCCTAAGCAGGGAAACCCAGACTTCCCTCTCCCCGGCCACTTCATCCAGCTCTTCCCGGGGGACCCCGAGGCGTTCCCAGGCCAGCTGAGAGACGTAGTCTCTCCAGCGTGTCCTGGGTCTTCCCCGGGGCCTCCTACCGGTGGGACGTGCCCTGAACACCTCACCAGGGAGGCGTCCTGGAGGCATCCTAATTAGATGCCCGAGCCACCTCATCTGGCTCTTCTCAATGCGGAGGAGCAGCGGCTCTACTCCGAGCTCCTCCCGGATGACCGAGCTTCTCACCCTATCCCTAAGGGAGAGCCCAGCCACCCTACGGAGGAAACTCATTTCGGCCGCTTGTACCCGCGATCTAGTTCTTTCGGTCACTACCCAAAGCTCGTGACCATAGGTGAGGGTAGGAACGAAGATCGACTGGTAAATCGAGAGCTTGCCTTTCGGCTCAGCTCCCTCTTCACCAAGACAGACCGGTGCAGAGTCCGCATTACTGCAGACGCCGCACCGATCCGCCTGTCGATCTCCCGTTCCATCCTTCCCTCACTCGTGAACAAGACCCCGAGGTACTTAAACTCCTCCACTTGGGGCAGGACTTCATCCCCGATCCGGAGGGGGCACGCCACCCTTTTCCGGCTGAGAACCATGGGTCTCGGATTTGGAGGTGCTGATTTTCATTCCAGCCGCTTCACACTCGGCTGCGAACCGATCCAGTGAGAGCTGAAGGTCGCGGCCCGATGAAGCCAACAGGACCACATCATCTGCAAAGAGCAGAGACCTAATCCTGAGGTCACCAAACCGGACCCCCTCAACACCCTGGCTGCGCCTAGAAATTCTGTCCATAAAAGTTATGAACAGAATCGGTGACAAAGGGCAGCCCTGGCGGAGTCCAACCCTCACCGGAAACGAGTTCGACTTACTGCCGGCAATGCGGACCAAGCTCCGGCACCGGTCATACAGGGAACGGACAGCCCGTATCAGGGAGTCCGAAACCCCATATTCCCGGAGAACCCCCCACAGGACTCCCCGAGGGACACGGTCGAATGCCTTCTCCAAGTCCACAAAGCACATGTGGACTGGTTGGGCAAACTCCCAAGCACCCTCAAGGATCCTGCCAAGGGTCCAGAGCTGGTCCACAGTTCCACGACCATTAAATAATGGCCAGAAAAAAGTTTTTGCAGAATATTAAAATGTCACCGTTTAGTAGACCTTTGGCCTTTTAGGGTATAAAAAGCTATCACTTCATCATTTTATCATATTGTAAATTTGTTTGAAATGTAGTCATAATTAGAGTGTGAACTAGTTATGGTCAAAAACATGAGGTCACAGTGACCCTGACCTGACCACCAACACTCTAATCAATTCATTCTTAAGTCAAAGTAGACGCTTGTGCCAAAGTTGAAAAACTCCCCTCAAGATGTTCTTGAGATATCGTGTACACGAGAACGGGACAGATGGACGGATGGATGGATGTACGGACAGGCGGACAGACAAACGGACAACCTGAAAACATAATGCGTCTGGCCACAGCTATTGCCAGTATGGAGGCATTATAATGTACCCCCTTAGAACTATTTTGGATGCTTAGTGCCCCCTGACCAGCGTAAAACATTTTTGGTAACAACATATAGTGAACAAATATTAACATAAGGGTGACTGAATTTGTTGCAGTTCTTTACTGGAGTGAACAATGGCATTGAAAATAGGATGATTAAAGGTAAAATGTTGTTCACTGAATTTAAATTTACATTTTTCTATTAAACTTTCTGTAGTATAATTGTTTTAGGAATCATTCTTGACTGATATTTTTTAAATTAAACTTTTGTGTTGTTAAATCTCATGTACCTCCTGCAGTACTCCAGAGAATCTCTAGCGGTACCCGAATCTTATTTGAGAAACATTGGTAAAAGTGTTTCAGCTTAATTCAGTACTGGCGAATGTCCAATGTCCTCATGAAGTTTTTAATCCCACATGAACAAAATTCTAACAACATTAACAAAATTCTACTTTTGAAACATTGAAATTTATGGTTTACTGCATTTCACAGGATGTTTTTTTACCCAGTAAACGAATGATCAACTTCAAGGGCACAGTACAAAAAATATAATTAGACTCTCCTTACAGAATTTCAAGAGTTTAATTAACTTCAAAGGGAGGCGTCAGAACAACCCTGCATGTCTGATTAGTTAGCAAGAGAATAAAAAGATGTCCTCAAAATATCTGCAAAGAGCTGTCAAAGAAAGAAAAAAAATCCTTAGAACTGTTGAGACCTTGCAGTAATTTTCAAAGAGTAAACAGTAGAACTTTGAAATATTAAACACAGCTAGAGAGTGTCACTGTGACACACAAAGACATAAAAAATGATCCTTCATTCTGACTCAGCATGACGAGGCAGATATCAGTAGATATCAAAATTTAGTGGGAGGACAGACGAGTTGCAGATATGGCTGAACTCACTTCAGTTGCTGAACACATGGAAGGCATAAAGGTCAATGTGATGACGCATTATTACAGATCAAACAAACTCAAATAGACTCCAACACATCAAACTGAAACTATTGGCAGTAAACCTTTGTGTTATGTTGTGTGGTAGCTGAGTATTTTTTTGCCAAATATTCAGTGGAGTAAAAAGTTAGCTGAAATAAAACAGATCCTTAACCTTTACACATTAGCATATAAAAACCCACACATGGAGACTTTCAATACTCACAATGTTGTTTGTTTTTCCATATGAGCTAAGAGAATTCATTATACTATGACTGTCCATATGCTCTTTAGAAGTTAGACTTCTGAAGCAGAAGTTCAAAACTGTGCTCAGAAAAAGTTTTGCAAAACTTTACAACCTTAAAGAACTACAAGCTGACACAAAACATCAAAACAGCTTCAACCCTAGCTGCTGAGATACATAATGAGAAAACTACAGCAAAATACAGCAAAAGAGGGAGAGGATGAAGGCATGAAGTGACACCATGCAGCATGCTAATGTAAAATGGACTGACAGACAGTTCTTCTACAGGGATGTTTGGGCAGGTGGCACCCTTGAAGGTTTACTCAACCCAAAATCCAACTTGTAAGTATCAAATACTTTTCCATTTTAAGGCTTTAAAAAGTATGTAGTCTTGTCTTCTAAGGTTGTTTTTGGTCTGCTAAATAAAATCAATAAAATGTCTGAGGAATCTTTCTCAAATCACTCCTGTATCCACCTCTCTGCCGTTCATCCATAAACTCAATCTGTCCACAGGTATATTTCTGTAAAAATATGGCTGAGTGTATACTGTAACCTCTCAGCAGATCTCCATGCAAGACTGTGTTTAGCATCAAGTTGGGACCTGGGAGTGAAAGTTGAGTGAAAGTTCATATCAAAGGATTACCCAGCAGTGTGTTTGCCAGGTTTAGGAAATGAATGATTGAGGACAAAGGGATTTTGGCTGATGTAAGAGCAGGAGGCACATACAAAATACAAATACAACAAAATACAACATATTGAATTAAAATGGAAGTTTGTATTTTGGCAACAATATCAGCAACATTTTGAGTTATACTGAAAGCAGATATTTATCCTGCATAAGTGGTTTGCGAAGTTTCAATGTTCTGAAAAGTTATCACCACTGAAATTCATCCACATTACTATAAAAGAAAACTTGGAAACTGAGATTGCTTTAAAAATGTTTCAGAATACTGAAACTTCTCAAACCACTTATGCGGCATAAACATGTCTCCACTTTCAGTATTTTCAAAATGTTCATATTCTCACCAAAATTTGCCTTAAATGATACTGAAACTCATCGACCCATTGGGCTTGTCACAAACTCTGTAGCTCTTCAGAGAATTTTAGCATCTTTAACTCAGTCTTTTGGTGTTATGGCATATTCACTGTATGCTAACTTCTTAGCAGAAAGTGGCAGACAGATAGAACAACTATAGCAAGTATAAAAATCAAGCATCTTGTAACCAAAGAGTAAAAAAAAAAAAGCTTTTCTACCAAAGTAGCTGGTAGAGTCACTTAAGTCTCTAATCACAGGAAATGTATGTGGGTCAGTATGTGAGTACCTGTGTGGCAGAAGACTCCAGTGTACGCTGACAGGCTGCAGTCACAGTGGAAGCCGTTGGCTCTCTCTACACAGCGGCCCTGGTTCTGGCACAGCGAGCCGTAGCTGCTGCAGTGACCCGGGCAGCCGGGTCGAACGCCGGGTGTGATCTTCGCTCTCTCCTCCAAGTCCAGAGTGACGCCGTTCAGCTGCAGGGAGCGAATACAGCCCCGAAAGCCCTTCTGCCTGGATGCTGTGCCTCCTGAAAACATTAAAGCAGTGCATGACAGTAGTATTACATTTAAGAAGCACTCCCACACCAAAAAGGTAGGGATTTACTGATTGGCATTTTTCAAACTTTTTGTCTGTCATCTGGTTAATGACATCATTACCTTGAACAAAATTATCAATATCAATAAAGTGATTCATCAGATTAAATGAACCAGTCTTTTTATTTTATTTTCTTTCTTTTTTACATTAACTTTCTTAAACAAATAGATGGTGCTGTTACATTGTTGTAAGACTGCCTGATTAATACACGTGTGCTTCCCTTTGTGTGCGGCAAGCCATAGAACAGTTTTTTGGCCACAGTGAAAATATTGTTTTTGAAACAACAAATATTGATTTAAGTAGAATATTTATCACATAAATAACATATTGCAAATTTTGGAAATTATTGCATCTCTCTTTTTATATAAATTTTGACTTTTGAACTTCACAACAATCTGGAGTTATTGAAAATGTTTGAATCACATGAGTTGGAGACAGTCAGCCACAAGTGTAATCTGAGTCATCTAATCTATAATCTAAGTGAGTCTGCAACTATGCAGAAATACAAGGATGAATGAATGTCAATGATGTAAAGTAAGCTTCTAACAGTATGATCCAGCCCTACAGAGCGGTGACAAGTATTCTTGTCTTTAGTCAAGGATCTACTTTAAAAGACTTGTCTGTTTTTTGACAAGTCTGTTTTTTTTTTTCTCCCTAGTTTTTCATTTGTCTTCCTCCCGTCATCTACAGCAGATCTGCATGTTGCCTCTGCTCCCCCAGAAGCTCCAAACTGTCAACACTGTTCTTATGAAATGACACAATGATGACACAGCAATGAGGCAACAATCCGTAGGTGGAAAACTGAGTCGGGATATAAGTTTCATCAGCTGTCCGTCTGCCTAATGCCATGCTGGCTGCTCACGGGATAAGTGGCTGATTGCCTGTCGAACAGGACATACAGCTCACTTTATTGTTCAACACTAAGCTACAAAAGATCAAACTCTGCATTCAGCATCGTGCATTCTCTCTGTGATGTAACATGGTCACCTACTGTTCGCTAGCTTCAAACAGGACAACCTCTCATTCCTGCAAAGATCACAGATTGAAGATCTCATTGTGTTGAGAGCGCACACTTGGCAGCTCTTTGCTCCCACAGTTTGAAGCTGACAACTTCCTATTGTTCAGCAGCAGCATCAGCTTTTCACACCAATAAATCACAGAGCTCTGTTAGACTCTCCTCTAGGCCTCCCATCTCTGCTCTGAGTTGCCTCGCATGAATTATTGAACCAGCAAATCAACACAGGATATGAAACTTGCCTCAACATTTCCTCCAACACAGCTCAATGAGTCATTTTTTAAAACTCTTATTAAGTCCACTGAAAGTCATTGTTCAACATGTAAGTATTAAGATTCAGGAAACTGTAAATTACTCGAATTTAAAAATAATAAACTAATGTGCTTGGAGTTGGAAATGTTTAAATAATCATCAATGGCACACTGACTGCAGTCACATGCACATTGATAATATGACCTTACTTGATGATTATAGCACTCATGGGAATGCACATTGCTCTCAGTGTCACCATCACAGAATGTGTAACCCAGTTATTACACCTAGTTTTCAGAAAAATAATTCAGTTTGTTATGTTACAGCTATAATTATCCTCTCACAGCTGTATGCCAATTTATATTATTGTCTGTGAAATCATGGATGCTTCACACACATCTTTAACACGGCTGCACAGATGATCTAAACAATCAGCATGGTGTCAAGGTTGATCCCCAAGATTTCTGTCACCAATTCAGTATGAGACCAAATGTCTGACATTCACAATGTCAATGAGAACAGAATTCTCCCTCATTTTTGGCTAAAACTGACCTAGGATCTGAAAGCTGAAAGATCTGAACTCAGTGTTGTGCTTGGCTGTTACCCACTGAACTATGAGTCATGACTTCTCTTTTTAGGTTTTTAAGCCCATAGGACGACAGCTTTTGAACATTTTATTTTGTAGATATGAGATATTTCACCCCCCTTTCGTGATTTTTCAACCAGAGGTTAAATCTCCATTTAAAGCTTGGAAATGCACCAACTGCTGCTTTACACTGTCTATATTGAAAGTAAAGAGACTTTTCCTCAGACTCTCAGAATAACTTTTTTTTTCATAGTTAATGCAAAAACAAAGGAAAACTCTCACATTGGCAGACAGGTTAACATGGCAATATGCATACACGTTGTGATTCCAACAGGGCCCAAGGACAGATCCCTGAGGACCACCACCTTCGATCAAAGTAACAAAACAGAGGAGAGGAAAGGTTATCAGAGTGCTGAGGGTTTTAAACATCCCTCTGTTCTCCAGCTCCAACATGGATTACGCTCTTTGTACATCAAATAGACACACTATTTAGAGGAAACACTTAAAAGAGCGTAACAACGTGGTGATCAAAGATAACATCAAAGAATCCAAATGCAGATAACTCCACCTCTGACCAAAGAGTGTAGCCTCTGGTGTCTCAACATGAAATCTGCACAGTGTGTACTGATGCACATGAGAACACCTGAGAGAGGAAAACAATTACTATCAAAGTAATCATCAAAGGTGATGCATGCACAAGTCTCCACATCACACTTGGAAAGCAAAACGTGGAAAGAGTAAATCCAAACCTCGGGAGCTGTGAGAGATTAAACTACATATCCAACAGTACAGCCTCAGCTTAGATAAGAGAATCAAAGTCTCAACATGAAATCATGATATTGCCTGATAGTAGAGATAAAACAGTATGGGATGATCTGTGAAATAGAGATCAAACCAGTGATCGAAGACTGTGTATGTACAGTACAGTGTGGTTTGCTGACGCTGCACACTGAAAAAGAGCATTCAGTATCTGCATATAAAAAATATAAATAAAATAACACAAGATTTACATACAAGGTCTCCACTGAGATATGAAGGATTTGTGAAAGCAAGAGTTCTCAACCTTTGCAACACAGACAGTTTCATATTGACAATGCTAACCATGTAAGATAAAGTTAGAAAGGGCCACTCGAAATCTGTTATATCTATCTATTCTATTATATAACTTTTGGTTCAGACATGAAGTAACTATTTATTGTCACAGCATACAACTTGATCAATGTTGAATGTAACAAATGAAGAGAAGAAAAAGAAGAAAGAAGAGTGCGCAAGAAAAAGAAAAAGATTAGCATAAAAAGGAAGCCAAATCTGTATTTGGTCTGTTTTTAACCGTGGTTACTAACTAAACAAAATTCAGAAAGACCTCTCAGCGAATGTTATGTGACCTTAGCAACAAACATACACATTTTAAGCCAAAACATGATGCTTTTTTCCTAAAACTAACCAGGAAAATGTATTGTTTTAACTTACCACATAGTTATGAACATACGACTGATGTAGTGAAAAAACATATAATAGCCTATAAGGTTAAAATCTGTAATTTTCCAGTATTTGTTGCAAAATCATATTGGCTATACGAGGGCCGTAGGCATAAAATATTTGTTTTTTCAAATCACATCTTAAACACAGAGTGTCTGCACATTTTTTTTTGCAAGAAATCTGGTCGGATTTGGGACTAGATATAACCAACCACGGTACATCATTTCAACCATGAAATAATTGTGCTGTCAAGTCGCAGTTATTTGTCCAATGACTGTTGCTCTCCATGTTTCCTCCATCATGCTCAGCTAGCAGCAGCATGGATTCTGCTCAGTATTTCTATCATTTTGGTTGTGACAATGTCGTGTGTTGCAATGCGAGTGACGTAAAAAAAAAAAAAAAAAGCTTTAAAATCCTATTTGAGTGGGCAGAGAATCCGGACAAAAACGCATCTTCAGAAGTTTTGCATTTCAAATCACATCCAAATCATATTTTTTGATCTGTCACTGTCCAGACTTTCTTAAATCAATCTGGATATGGAAAAAAAATAAACAAACAGATTTTGGTTGGCAGTCTGGACAAGGCCTAAGTTTCCTCACAGACTGGTAGCAAATGTCCAGATAACCAGTCCCAGTCCACGGTCTAGGAGTTGAAATGCTCTGCTCTATACCACATAGATACCAGTCCCAAAACTGTTTCCATTTGATGTAGCTACTGTCATATGGATAAACAAAAAACCTTGACACAGCAGGTTTTCAAAAAACTACGCAAGTAAACTGTGTTTTGTTCCTGTGCAAAGATTATTAGAGGAAAAAAAGAAGTCAACATAGATTACCAGCTAACCTTTACTTGTCAGGGCACAGCTTACATTATATACTACAGGATGATCTAATGTCAACACTGCTGTATTATGAGGGATATGTGAAGCGAATATCAAAGGAATCCTTGTACAGGAGGGTGCCTCATCTACACACAGCGGAGAGGAGTAAACTCTGTGCCGAGAACATCGGTTGCTACACAGCAATGCAGTACAAATTTACAAAAGCTTAACTCTCCAAACAAGGCAAAATAATTGCTTCTAAACCCTCACAAAGGAAGTGATTTCTGCATTAACTGCTGAGCTCACTCAAAACTGCTGCGTATGGATTTTTGGCACAATATAAACAGCAGTAAAGGAATTGGAAAATGAACAATGCTCTGGATTATAAACCACTGCGACGCAATAACACGGCTTATTAATCAAAACAATGGGATTCACTACCTTATAAAGCAGTGTAGGATTATGGCTCATAAATACAGTGTGTACATTGAGATATGGCTTATGACTTTTAACAATCGAACACAGCGGCTTATAATTCAAACAATGGAACAGTTTGCTTTACAAATCAAGACTCATAAATACATTTTGTGTGGTACGATGGTTCATGAATTTAGACACGCCAGTGCTGAGGCTTCTGAATCCAAATAACTCAATACTCTGCGTTTACAATACGGCATGTCTGTGGGGAGGGATTGTGTGCTCATGAATAGCTGCACACACTAAGATATTGTATATGTGCATAGCAATCCTGCAGAGTAAACTGTCACGTACAAAGCCCCTAACACAGAAGTGGAAACATTTGCTTAAACAGATCAAGTTTTGTTTTTCTTCTGGGTGATAAAACCTCCTGTGGCTCTGTAGAGAGTGAAGGTATCTCATCTTGGGTTTAGATACTACCAGAGCTGGCGTTACAAATGGGGGGGGGGGAGACACGGTCAAGCTTGATGGTCTGTAAGCCTGTACTTACATTCAAGGTGAAATGAAAAATGCCTTTTTAACCCTTTCAGATCACATCTCTGGATAAAACTGTACATCTATTTAAGCAATACATGAAGAAAATATTCAATTTCTTCATATTCTTATGTCGAAATCCAAACCTGTTCTGTTACTGTTGAAAAAACACGATCTGTGCAGCTAGAGCCAACCAACAAATAAATATAAAAGATGGACGACCCATCTCCGTTTCCTCCCACTGTATGAAAATGCAGCCAAAATATCCCAGATTCCATGATGTTATTTGAAGTGATCCCCGTGCCGTGCCTGACCAATCACAAGCAGTCCACTGATTGTGAGCGCACTGATTGGCACACACAGCTGTCAATCATGTCAGCAAAACTCACTTTTTATAGCATCAAATAACTTGTTATACACTTATCATATTACAATTGAGTTATACACTTGAACATGCAGTAGCGTGATGAAAAGTACCTCCAAAATACCTTGGTTACTGGTCCTCTGGCTACAGTTAATTTACTTTAAGGGAAGTGGCATCTGTGAGAGCTCAAGATAATGCAAAAAGAATTTTCCAGTGGGCTGCATCAGCAACTAACTGTACATGGAGCACACAGTACCGTAGTACAGTAGTCCAGGTCTTACTGTCGTGACATGGCCTCTTTCAACAATCAAATCCCATTCCTCCCAACATTACATCACCTATCTGTCCTGTTTACTTTGAAATATGCCACATTACTGAAGCTAGATACTCTTGAAATGCTGTTTCATCTGGACTTTCAGCCAAGGGGTGCTGTGAGATAAATGCCAACATGTTGATATTTACCAGGAAAGGTTCAGCACGCTCACCATCTGAGTTTAATGTTTGCAAGTTAACACAAAACACAAAGCTCTTGCTGATTGGGATGTCTTTGATTTTGCAGGTGTTTCATTATTAACCAAAGTTTTGAGGAACTAGATCAATCAATAAAGCTCATTGCTTTTCAAGTAATTTTAAGTAGTATAATGAGTACTTTTGATCCTTGCAGTAAAGTGTTGTCAAATTGTGGGACTGCTTGTTTTAGTCTTTTAGTTTTGACTTCCTAAAAATAAAAGATCGGTAGAGGTTTTTTCACCATTGATTTCACCCTCCCCTAAGAGGAAAAACAAGCATTAAATGTGCGAAGAGACACTTAGTTTTGATTTCTATGTGGGGTGGGTTTCTATGCTATGTAGCATTTCAAATTTTCACCCAAAATGTTGTTAAAACTTTTATTTATAATTTCCAACTTATTATTTATTTATTTTGCCTTATAATTTTTTTTTACTTCTTTTAAAAAAGAAAAGACAGAAGAAGACGATCCAAAATCACAGAGATGTTAATTTGTATGACTTGCGTATTTGGTAAAATATGGTAGGTAAATTATGTTGAATGTTTTTACTTGACAAATTTTGGACATGCAGATTTGATTAAGATCAAAGGTGACTTATTCGATTATTACAAATCACTGAAGGTCCCTAGGTAATACTAGTCCCATGTGAACAGGACTTAAGAGCGTATGTAAATATTTGTGAGAGGCCTAATTTGCAATCAAATTACAAATCCGTCTATTCAAGTAATACCAGGGTTGTTGCTTCTCAAGAACTTCTTTGTTCATGGCAACTCACACAGCTTAACTGTGCATTATTATCAGATTTCAAACATTCAGGGTTTAGTGTGTTGCTCAAGGATGCTATAAAAGAAAACTGTGAAGGACTCACACACAAACTAACAGATACAGGAATCCAAATCAAAGAGTGCGACCTCAATGCTGCCCAAGTCTCTGGTCTTCTCAAAACAAGTCAGAGCACTGGACTACAAACATCCATTACCAAACCAATCTGGGTATACATACCAGCACATTTCCATCCCAAACACATAAATCTGCAAGGCCTATTACTTTACTGATAATTCAGAGGTAAACATATATGGGTTTAGGCTGATGGTGGCAAGTTCAGAGCAGATTATTCAGCCAATCAATATTCACCTCGATTTCCCTGCTGCTGCCTTCATCCAATCTCATAACCGTTTGTTGTTTTCCCTCCACAGTGTGTGTGTGTGTTTACTGATGTGAAGTGACAAACATAATATTTGCAGAATGATAAAACCTGATAATAAATGATGAATTTTCATTATTTTCCCCCTGTAGCTCTACTGAGAGGTCACATGGAGAATTCAGATTGTGGTGTTGAGCCGATGAAGGTAAACTCAGCTGCAGTATTGATGAAGTTTGTATTAAAGGTTCTCTGTGCGCTGATGGTTAATAGTATGACTGTCTGATGAATCAATTACAGGTTCAGCTTCATTTGCAGATTATTTAAAGACACTGCAGGAAATCACATCAGTACACTATTTATTATTGCTCCCTGATGCATGGTTTATTTCTTTTATGTATCTATTAATTGTTGTTCAGTGGTCAGAAAACCTCATCTTAGCACTTTCATATTCAGCAGTGCTGGTCAGCATTTCACTAATAGCAGTTTAAGACTTTGAAACAGATTATTTGTTTGCTTTTAGAAGACGACTCTGTAGGAGGAGATTAGACTTGGTAACCGCTCTGTCTTTGGATCCAAGTCCACATTGGATGAAGCTCTATTGAATAGATGTTTAGACTCAGCACATCCAATACTGCTGATCAACAACAGGATTTAGCCGATAACAGATTAGCCCATGTGAAAGAATAAAGAAAAAGGAATATTTTTAGCGTTTTTCTGAGGTTACACATACAGTAAGGCCCAATCCCAATACACCCATTGCCCTTACTTCTTTGTTTTGAACATTCATGTCTAAGGTTATGGTGTCCCTATTTGTGTTGGCATGGAGGGGTAGTGCCAAGTGTGAGGGCTGCATGGCGCTACAAACTGAGTGTTATGAGACATGATCTACAAGATTGCTGCACAAGCAAAAAAGATGAAGAAGCCCACAAATGTGTTTTCTTTGTTAATAAAGAATAAGAAGTAACAATAACCATTATATTATCTCAATTTAATATAATTTCAATGTACTACGGCCCTTGTCTTTATAACAAGTATACAAAAAAATAGCTAGTATACCCATGGCTCTGCAGCTAACTAGCTAGCCAATGTTACATTTTTACTCCAGACAAAATGCATGACAGTCATGCATTTGGACATATTTCCATGATGCAGTCACCGTTTCATTGCAGAGGACATCTAACATTTAACTTAAATCAAGCAGTGAAGTTGCTGCACTTGATACCACTCTAAATATTAGTCCAGACTGGCAGGGTAGGAGCACAGGCTACAAATGTTAGCCTGAAGAGAACCGCTAGCTGCTTGGTAATGAAGAAATGTTGTTTGTTTTTTTTTTTTCAAAAAAAGATTTGTTTGATTAACTGATAGCATGAAACTTAGGTTGTGAACACAACGTGAGCGTCCTGACAACCAAAAAAAGCTTGATGTGGCCCACATAAGAGAAATCACCACTGCAAAAGACTGCATATTCACAATGTCCGCAAACACTTATTGTGTTTGTTTACATAAATACCAGCATACTGATGATGAATCACGGTATTGAAGGGTTGTCCCATTTCATAGGGGAAGTTTTCAATCATTAGGCTACACCTGGTAACTTTGTTACATGGGGCAAGGTGGGACAGGAGAACAAGGGGTAGGGTTAAAAACATGAAATGAGATTGGGCGTAAGTCTGTACTACCTGCCACAGATTTCTAAACGCTACTTCCCTGGTAGGTTTTGCTGTGGAGATACAGTGCTACAATCCCTGTTGATGAATGTGTTCCTAAAGATGGCATGTTCCACATTTAGCACCACTTCATGGCATTTAATCAATAACAGCTCAGCATGTGTGAAAGCAGATGAGTTGGATCTTTCTCCTCTGTAAAACAAAACAGCAGCAACTGCACGTTAATGAACTCAACATGATTATTGTCTACATCTTTCTATCTAAAATCACAATGTGTGCACAACTACATTCCTCATAACAAAAAACTGTGACAGAGCTCTATCAAAGCTTGCTTAAAGTACTGCTAATTGTTATTCAGCTTAACATGACTTCATTGTTATGCACAAAATGGAGCACTGCTGCTTAAATTGTTGGTGCATCAATCACACATACAGAAATAATGAAGACATATGTCAAATAATGGCAAACTGCAGTATGAAAGAGGAGCATTCATCACAACTGGACACTTAACCAATATGGACAGAAAAACACTTAGTAAACTGAAGAACTGGCATGCGCTATGCAACACTGTACACCAAAACAACCAGACACAAAAACAGTTTCTTGAAACTGCAAATATAAATCAAGACACTGTTTAAATACTGTGTTTTCTGTCTACCTTATCTACCATGTAATATTTGTACATGAACACTACAGAAGCGCCTGTGTATGAGGGAGACATATTGAGGAAGTGACATATGCTAAAATGACAACAGAAAGACTTCAAGGCCTCAAGTTCTGCTTCTAATGAAGGAACCATTCACATGTTTGTCAACCTCACCTATAAACAGCTGGCTGTTGAGCTGCAGGTGGAAGTGTCCGTCAGCAGGAGCCTCCTGTGTGGCAACAGGAAGTTTATCCAATCGAAGCGACGCCTCCTTGACGTTCCGCTCAGCTCGGACTCGATGCCACCGGTTGTCGTTCAGCGGGACGCTCGACTCCACGCTGACCTCCAGTGGCCCATTACCAACATCAAAGGAGAAAACCACCTGGGTGGAGGCTGACAGGACAGGAAAGAAAAGGAGACAGATGAGACAGGAAGTGAGTGAGTCAGAGGTAAAGGTGTGATTTATGGAAAGAAGCTGCAAAGGGGGGAAAAATGAAAAGTGAACAGAACAGAATCACTGTGAGTCAAGACTGAATGAGTAAATCATCAGGCTACCTTTCGTCAAATATAAATATATAGTGAAAGGATTGGACATCATGGTCATATTAACAGCCAATCTGACCTCCTTGGTGCCAATTTAAAAAAAAAACAAACTGTCTATTTCAATGTGAAACTCTTTATAAAATAAATAACTTGTTGCAAATGTCTTCTGGAGGCTGATTCAGTGAATTAAACAGACCAAGATACTTTACCACACTGATACAAAATACAGTCAAACTAATATTGCTAGAGTCCTGCTTATTTCCTCTTCCATAAGCTTCTGTGACTCAGTGCAATATCTCACACAGAATTTTTTTAACAAAACATCTCCATGTTAAAATGGAGCATATTCTTCAGGTTTACTTTACATATTGTACGACAAATCACTAAAGCAGCTGCTTTATTTAATTTAAACCTTGATTCCCCTTTTTTAATTTAACAGAGTTTAACAGCAATTACTATTACTGTTAATTGTGTCAACATAATTTGGTTTCATATTTTTAAAATTCATCAATGTTCTCCTCTTATTTCAGTTGTCTCCAACTTTCTTGCTATTTTAGCTTTTTAACTTGTCAAGATTTTTGGTACAGCAGAAGCTCAGTCCATAGGGACTTGGCTCGGAAACTAGAAGGTTGCTGGTTCAAGTCCGCTATTGACCAAGTCTGGAATGTGGACTGGAAGCTGAAGAGGTGTCAGTGCCTCCGGAGCACTGCAGAGATGCTCTTGAGCCAGGCATTTTGGGGCAGCACCCCCTTGCCCTGTCATATCTTTATATAGTGCAAGTTTGTGGTACATGTTTATGCAACAGAGTAAAAAAAAAAAAAAAAAAAAAGAATTTCCCTTTGGGTGGCTTGATTTCTTTCAAAAACATGGGAGGAAGTTAATGGGCAACAAAAGAAGAACTAACCCCCAAATTACCAAGGAATTAGTAAAAAGAAAACTACAAAATTTGTAAAACAAAAAAAAGGAAAGGAAAATATGATTAAAAGTTATAATTATTTTTTAACATAATCTTTAATATTTTAATAAAAAAAACAAGTATTGTTATAATTATAAATATAGATTTCCCCTAGCTCTTGTATCCCCCCCCCCCCAGACATTTTCCCCTTGCTTTTTAAAAATATTTTTCTAAATCTACTAATTTCTTTCCATTTGTGAAACATTTATGAACAAAGTGTTCATTACTTTTCCCATGTTTTTGAAAGAAATCACATCAGTGTGCTCAGAGTTCAAAGGCTTAAATAAAGGCGTCTGATGCAACACAAGGACGGTGATGTTGCTCCAGGTTTCAAAGGGTTAATAAAGCATGCAAAGCATGCAAGCCTGCAAACTTCTGCAGCATTCAGTCCTCTCTGACCATGGACTTACTTCTTTTGTCAAGCTGTGATTTTTGCTCATGACCATCAAAGGCTTATGGGAGATGGTGTCTATAAAAGGAAGCTAAAAAACAACAATATAAGTTTGTATTTAAAAATGCCATTCTTATCCAGATATAAAAGGTGAGCCACAAAACACAGGTTAGAAATTCTCTCTTCCAAGGCTGGACTTTACTTATTACAGAATTACTAACATCTGTGAGATTTTAAATGAGGCTTTGTACTGCAAAAACAGAGCAGTTTCACTTTGGCTCTCTATTGTTCCCCTTTCAAGAGGTCTGCTCAAATCACAAAATTCCTGTCGTGTTCGCTCTCGCAAAAAGAGTCCATTTAGGAGACAACAGACGTCTCACACGCCTCATTCTTCATGTTTTGGAAGGAGAAGATGTATTATCCTGAGAGAACAAGAACAAGATGAAACAATATCGCGGCATCATTCGGTAACTTCTTTTAGAAATTGTTCTCTGAGGAAGCCGACAACAGAGCAGCAGTATTCAGAGCTGGAACAACCACACTGACAATGATTTCCCCGAGGAGAGAAGCTGTTGGTGTAGCAGTGTCCCTGTATTAGATCCTGCATCTGTCCCTTCAAATCCCATTCTTAGAAAATGCAAAATGCAGAGCAATACAAAAACAAACTATAAACGTGTATCTCATACCTAGCTGCATAACCATGAGCATAGTAAAGAACACCCCGGTGGGTATTTCTGCCATATTTTAAATGACAGCACACTGATGAGGGCTGTAAAGGTATAACACCTGCCCAGCCACAATGTTGTGCTACCCATAAAGTCGAAAATACCCTCTTGGTTATTGCTGTCATGTTCTAAATGATATGTACTGTGGGCAACAGCAAGAAAGCTATGCAGAAACCTATATTGAAGCAAAGAAAAGTTGATTTTTGTGCTCTTATTCTCAGAAACTAAATCATCCCTGAATGAAAGCAGAATAAACAGAACCTAAACTAATCCTGTCAGTGCAGGAATTTCATTTGTGGCATGTATCTAAAATGTGTCCGCTTTACATTTCTTGCAATATTCAGGTTAAGGATAAAAGACTTATTGATTATGCCACTTGGAGTTTTTTTTCAATTTGGACTGAGCCAGTAAAAATGTCCCTGTTGGGCCACCATATATGGGGCTAGTGGCTGTGGCTCTGTTGAGAAAAGGGTGATGTCACTGCAATTTAAGCAGATTAAAGCAGCATTTGAATCAAAATGAGAGACTCAATGTAAACATAGAAATTCAAGACAACAGAACTGAAATGGCGAGCAGCTTCTCCTCTCCCCTCTCCATTTTATTGCACTGAAGAAGGAGGAGGAGGAGGAGAGGAGGAGGAGGAGGAGGAGGAGCCTTGAACTGCAGTAACTCTACGCATCATGCATGGGAATGAATTACAACATATTTCTCTCTTTTTCCCTGATAATCTGAATAAGCTGCTAAATTTGTTGCTAAGAGGATATAAATACTCACCAAATCTAGTGAGAAAGTCATTAAGTTTGCAACACTGTGCGAATGAGCCGTTCATATCTACATGCAGAGCGGGACCTCTGTCAAGGAATCCGCCATGTAGTTTCTACAGCAGCCACAGTAGTTGTCCTGCAGGCTTGTCATATGGGGGAAGTTGGTTGCAATATACAAACTTACCGCTAGATGCCACTAAATCCTACACATTAGACCCTTAAAGTAATAATCTCAAAAATGTTCATTTGAATAAATGTCAGGTTATTTATATATTTAGATATTTATATAGCACATTTCATACCCAAAGTGCTTTACAGATTTGTCAGGCCAAGTCAAAGTTCTTTATAGCCCAATGGAAAAGCATGCTTCAAAGGGCTGTAACAATAATAATTTCAATTCAATTTCAATTTTGTCTATAAAGTCCATCATCAAAAATCACAATTTGTCTCAGAGGATTTTACTGCATTTGACATCCCTCTGTTCTTGGACCCTCACCGAGGATAATGAAAAACTCCCCCAACAGACCCTTCGACAGGGGGAAAAATGAGAAACAGAAACCTCAGGAAGAGCAACTGAGCAGGATCCCATTTGCAGGACGCACAGACGTTCGAAAGTGTGTCGTGTGTACAGAATAGACCAAAACACTAAGATTATAGTAATCCACTGAAAAAAATGATATATAAAGAACGACTAGCCTGGAGTCATACCCTCATCCTGCCAACAAACACACTGCAAATAATACTTATTGCCAAAGGTGCCGCCAAGAAAGAACAAAACCGAGATCCTTGAGATTGCAGCTTTTATCATGAATATATAATGTTTAAGAGAGATACTTTGGATCTACTGAAAAACCAAGTTTTCTGGGTCATAATGCTACAGTATACAAGGATATTTTAGACAACAGTGTGTTTCCAACTTCATGGCAATGCATCAAAGTGCCCTGGTGCAAAAAGCTGTAATATTTTTCCCTACTTTTTTGTGGAAAAACTTGACTGACCAGCACATATTTTTGATCTCAACCCCATTCAACACCTTTGGTATGAACTAAAACCCACTGGGAGCCAAGTTTAATCATCCAGCATCAGTGCCTGACTAATGCTCTCGAGGTTGAATGAGAACAAATACCTGCAGCCAGGAACACAAAAAAAATGTGAAAAGGCTTCCCATTTTTCCTGAGCTGTTAAAATTTGTGTGACATTCACAGTTTAATTCAGGACAGTAAGGTCGAGACAGCTGAGTTCTGCCAAAAATAAACAATATTTTTCCTCCAGGACAGTTTGATATAGATTAAGTCTGTAACCTCTGGGTTTTACAGCTACAGATCCAGATTAAGACTTTGACTTCAGGTTTCACTGACACATCACTCTAATCCGGATTAAATCTTCACCCTCCAGCTCCTACTCACAGCTCAGTTCGATCCGGATGAAGTCTTTGATGCCCAGGTTTTCCAGGAACACACCGGAGGAGGCCGTGGTTTTAAACAGGAAGGAGATATCTGCACTCAGCTCTCCGTGGAAGGTGGGGAAGTGGAGGTACGACGTCTCCTTGTCGAAAAACGCAGCATTCCAGAAGTTCTCTGAGAAATAAAATAAAAACTCATTGTCAAGATCTTTAAATGGGAATCACGAAGCAGACAAATGAGGCAACACATTCAGCTAATGAGCTTACACAAGGGTATGATTTCTGTTATGTGGTTGTGCTTGATTAGTCATGCCAAATATTTATTTCTCTATCTACGCGGGTAGATAATAGAACAGCTTTAATCACGAATAATTGGAGAAAAAACAGTGTGCTTTGTTTTACCTTGTATTGCATTTAATGAGAAGCGAATTTTAGTGTGAAAACTTAAAAGG
This sequence comes from Plectropomus leopardus, assembly GCF_008729295.1. Classification (NCBI taxonomy): domain Eukaryota; kingdom Metazoa; phylum Chordata; class Actinopteri; order Perciformes; family Serranidae; genus Plectropomus; species Plectropomus leopardus. Next base: position 23,548,017 of record NC_056474.1, read on the forward strand.
AAATATGCATTAGCAACAGTTCTGCTTATGATAATTAGCTTTTAGACATTGAGGTACTGTAACCCAGAAGAATTCACTTATCACATCAAACACTAAATCCTGCATTTCCATATCATCAGTAGGCTTTAGAGGAAGAAGTCTCTCAGAAATAACAACTTGTTATTTGCTGCTTGTTTAGAAAACACTCACTGGTTTGGCTGACTGTGGATTTAAGTTTCTTAGTCATTTTATCGATTGGACAAAACAGGAATCACTATTTTCCAGAAAAGGAAGATTTCTGTCATCTCTCCATCATGTGTAACTAGGCAATCAAGAGATGGACTTACTGTCTCCATGACAACGGAGCGGTCCTACCCTGTAGGCGGCCTCTGACCCCGGTCTCTGGATGTCACCCAGCACCAGGGAGCGCACAGGGAGGCTCTCTACATGGGTGAGCAGGCCCGAGTCTTCAGTCCTGAAGGAGCAAGAATGGAGGGAGGGTAGAGATAAAGAACACAAAGGAAAAGGAGGAAAAGAAAATGATGAAGGGATCGAAAGAAAATGGAGAAGAAAACATAGGATTTGGAGAAGAGGAGAGGGAAGGAGAAGAAGAAGGATACAAGGAGAAAGAATGAAAAAAAGTTGAATATGGAGGAGGAGAATAAAGGGAAGAGATGGAGAGGAATAAGAAGAGAGACGAAATAGAAGAATAGGAGCAGAAGGATGATGGGAGAATGGAAGACAAGGTCAATAAAGGGGAGGAGGAGAAGGAAAGGAAGAGATGAAGAATAAGAAGACAATAAGGAGGTGGAGGAGAAAGAAGATAGAAAATGAAAGAGAAGAAAAAGATAAGGATGGGGAGGAGATGAAGCAGTAAAGGAAAGAGGAGTGCCAAACAAGAGGAAAAGATGTAAAGCAGAGGATAGAGAATATAAAGAAAAAGGAAAAGAGAAATGAGACAGAGGGGAAGCAATAAAGAAGGGGAGGAAGAGGAGAAAGGGGGAGGAAATGAAGAAGAAGAAGGACAACGAATAGAAAAATTCAAAGGAGAGGGTAACAAAAGAAGGGGGGGGGACAAAGACACATTAAAAGGAATAAAAGGTAAAAGGAGAGGAGGAAGTTGAAGAAGGAGGACAACAAAATAAAGTGTTAGTGTAAATACCCTAGAACCTTTTATTATATTAGAATGTTGACATGGTGGTGATTATAAATACACATATTTCTTTACAGAAACATGGCAGCAAATTGTTCTTTTAAAGTACAAGAGTACTTTAATGAGCTGACACAAGCTGTGAAGCATTTTAGACAATTTTCAAGGAAGATATTTTAATGGTGAGCCAGATTGTATCATTGCCATCCTGACGCTCAACACTCCATTGATGCCAATTTCGGTGACAGCTATTTTTCGAAAGAGCTCTCCAGACAGACAGCTGAGTGTGCAGCTCTGTCCATTTACACCCATGTTCAGTTGTATGTGCCTCTGATAATCTGCATGTCAATCTCTGAATGTATCCAGACTGCAAGAGGCGTAAGCAATCTGAGGATCTGATGAATGGTCTGTAAAACCACTGTCAGCCTTGAAGAGTTTGGAAAGAGATGGTAGAAGGAAGGAACGGATGGGTGATAAAGATAGCAGGATTGGTCAAAATATGACAGATGGCCAAAGAACTTTTGCACATCTTTCCCAGTTGATCTCGTCTTTCCTCAAAGGTTATGGGTGACCAGATAATATTAATTCCAAAATACAACAACAGAAATCACAGATTTTATAAATTGTTGATTTAAGTCTTAAGATCACCAAGATCACCATTAAGTATCAAGATTGCCAATAAATGATCACACTGTTCTCATTTTTTAATACGTCATTTTTATTTATTTGATGTAATGGTTTTAATTCTTGCGGAAAAATTCTGTTGTAAATATTTGTTGCATGTTTTACCTACTTTTAATAAAAATAGTGTCAGAACAACCAGCCTTTTTTCTGACGCCATGACCCCTTCTGCTAAAACACAACTTTTCTATGATAGAGGCACTTATCAACATCGGAAAAGTTGTGTGGGTTTTGGACTGCATGTAGCAGACCGCGGAAGGATCACCACCGGTGACACGTGCCAAGCGGCAAGTCAGACCTGAGGGGAGAAACAAAACTGAAAGCACCGGACAAAGAGAGGGGAGGAGAGCCGGCATCAGGGCAAGGCTGACCTCACTTGGACTGAAAGCTTCTCCTCTACCAAGCCTTCTGGCTAATGTCCGCTTGCAGGAGAACAAAGTGGATGAAATTTGATTAAGGCTCACTTGGCAATGGGAGATCAGAGACTGCTCTGAGCACAGAGACATGGTTAACCCCTAACATCCTGGATCAAGCTGTTGCACTGGATGGACTGACCCTGTGGGAACGATTTGGACACAAGACTCTGATGCAAATTAAGAAAATGCATGGCAGGAATTGAATGATGCCACCAGCACCAACATGCCCAAGGAATTTTCATAGTAGCTGCTGATTTTAATCAACTCAGCCTTAAACTCCAAAGGTGTGGCAGGATCAAGGACAAAAGTTATTTCGTTTACTTTGTTTTAAAAAAATTACCAATAAATTTACCTTCTACCTTTTATTTGAAAAGTGCAAATACGTCAAATCAAACAGGCTGGTTCTGTTTCTTTATTTTCTTCTGACCTCATCTGAGGGCTGTTATACGAAACGAGATTGGTGGCTATGTGTGATATGTGATATGCTGAGTCTAAAGCAAGGGTTTTTGTCCTACGAAAGTAGCTCTCTTTCAACCTGGCCAGATCTCCATGGCAACTTATGTGGCAAACTTAACCTGATTGGGAGCAGGTTATCACCTGACTTTCGGCTTGAAATCTGCTTAATCGTGCCTTTTTTGAATAGTGTCAGTCTATAATCAGTGTCAGCAAATGAGCCATACACAGTGCCAGCTGAGAGAAAATGTTATAATTTCACTTTATTTAAGTCTGTTTTACACTGCTGCAATATTACAGCTGATAGATTAAGTATATTGGTATTTATCACAGTTAATATTTAATCAGTAATATTAATTTCCATTTGATTTTTTTTTTTTTTTTTTTTTGAAGTTATTTGTATCCTTTATTACAGGACAGAGTCAGACCTAAATATAGTTTTTGATAGTATTGTTTAAATCCACTGCAGAATGAGCAGCTCTAATGTTAGAAGTAATGAAGTGAGGAAATAAAAAGTTTATTTATCTTGTGTATTCACAGTTAGTAATTTTCGGCTATTGTTTCTCTCTTGCGTTAACTGAAGCATCTGTGTAACTTTTTACTGTCATACTTTAAAATAGTCTAGGCGAAATGCAATCGATCGCTGAAAGCGTCATTTGACTTGTTTTTTTGTGGATAAGCTCAGAGCCCAAAGCACAAAGCCAGCGTTAACAGAGGCAGATGATAACCACCTTGGTGGTACATGTTATCCCTGACAGAGGCTTTAGGGTTTGTCAAGCCAGCTCAGTCAAAGAGAGCCTGGCTCTGTTGAACTGGCTTTGTGGTACAGCCCCCTGGTCACAGCCAATAATGTTTAACAGCTGATATGCTCCTCCAATGTCAGAGTCAGATCTTTGCTTTGTGGATTCATTGTTTGACTGCAACTAATACTAAAAAAATAAGTCAAACTAGAAAGCAAGTGCAATAAAACATGCAAGGATGCAGATTTTGTCTCATACAATGACCAGAGTAAAATCATCATTCTACGACAAAGTTAGAGTTATTGTTAAAAAACAAAACAAAACAGGGGTTAAAGGAGTTTTTTCACTGAGTGTAAATAATCAATCAAACTCCCTGTCCACCCAAATAAAGACACAAAAAACCCCAGCAACAAATCTTTGCTTATATAGTAATAATAACCATGTCTCTATAGGTATATTAATTTCAATACCACTCCATGCGGTCGGCGTCACAGTTGCAGTAGTGTTGTGGGTCCACACAGTCGCCCTGCAGGCCGCAGACACACTGCTGGCTGCCTGGCTGAGCTCCGCCCCAATAAGTCTGGACATGACCGGTACCGGGTCCACCAAGCCACCAGCTGAACGGAGAACCCTCTGAAATACACACACGCGCACGCGCACGCGCACGCGCACGCACACGCACACACACACACACACACACACACACACACACGCACACACACACACACACACACACACACACACACACACACACACACACACACACACACACACACACACACACACACACACAAACACACACAAGCGAAGACATCCTTAAATTCCCTGAATATATCAAACAACGTTGCATTGTTTAAAAGCTGAGCTAATTTTAATTACTTTTTATATTGCTGGTGGATTTAATCTATAATATATTATAATTTATTGGATGATTTATATTTCATATTAATAATATAAATTTGTAAAGTAACTTAAGTTATGAAATAAATGTAGGGCAGGAAAAATGTGTAATGCTTCCCTTTTAAAAGGAAGTGCAGTAGAAGTATAAAGTACGATAGCATAGAAAAACTCAAATAAAGCGAAAGTACCTTGAATTGTACTGAAGTGGATCACTTTTTAAAAAACCTAAACCTTTAAAAAACATTTCCGCCTCAAAGTGAAACTTCAGCAGCTTCACGAATTCTTCATTTCTTCTGTGTCTTTTTATTGAGTATTTCTGTACCATTATGATAATGAACACAACCTAATTAGTGCGCACTAGCCAGATTAATATGAAATCATATGAGGTTCATTAAAAGGAAAATTAAAGCACTAAAAATCTATATGAGACATGCAGCTTATTTTGCTGGCCAAAACTCTATCAAGAAGACTGTCGGGTTGCACAATATTTGTAAAGAAAATCATTTAAAAAAATCACAATTTGATCTTTTTTTGTGTGGATTCTGCAGTTGCAATATGCGTCCAAGAATGAGGAAGAATTACTTTCTGTTGGTTCCTGAGGGGCTTGCATTCAATGGAGAGGTTTCAGAGGGAGGGGGCTGTCCATGGACATGTGAGGTGTTTTGCTCAAGGGCACATCGGCAGAACCCAGGAGGCAAACTGACACCTCTCAGGCTACCAGTCTACACTCCATACTTGGTGAAGGGACCTGAACCAGCAACCCTCTGGTTCCCAAGCCAAGTCCCTATGGACTGAGCTACTGCTGTCCCTAAAGTGAAGATGAAATTTTTGCTAGGGTCTGTACAAACCAAGCATGTTCCCTTATGTGTGGAATATGATTTGTAGGCTGGGAAATCTCTGTAGCACCAAAATGCTTCATTTATAATGGTATGTTGTGACACATTTCACCTTTATCAAAAAATTGCAGCTTCTGCGTTTTGGAAATTGCGCTTAGCCATATTGCAATTTTGACAATATTTCGATTAATTGTGCAGCCCTATCTGAGATAACTCACAAAGATGCACAGAACCGCAGCTGCTTGCCCCCGTCCATAATCAACCAAAAGATGCTTGCAGGACACAAAAGTTATACACTCTCTATGGAAATACTGAAAGCCGTATTGTGTCCTGAGATGAACAGGGTTGTGAGAAAATAGCTGAGCGCTGTACAGAAAGACTCCCCATCTCTCAGCCTCCCGAGATGAATCCAGTGTTTGAAGCCGGGGTGTGTTTGCCAGCTGCTACCCCAAACGCTGAATATATTGTTTTTGGATAGAGGGAAATGATAGTATATGGTGAAAAATGTATTTCGCATTGTGAGAGAGCGTAGGTGGAGAGGAGTGAAAGAAGGTGATTGGAAAGGTCTCTGCTGAGCCAGCTCTTCTTTATATTTCCCAGAGAGCAGCAGGGGGTTTATAATGGAACCTCTATCTCTTCACCTATTCTTCCTTTTCGACCACTTTTACTATTTTCGTCCATCATTTTATTGCCCACCCCCCTTAAAGTTGCTTAACAACTCGAAATTCTTTCTCATGTAGTCTTGTAGTTCCACTGTAGAGAAACGTTAAAGATCTGTCCTTGCAATTAATATTGGCATGCTTGGTAAATTACTTAAATAGTAAATACTACATGTTCATTACAGCACTATTTTCTACTCAAATATACAAATATACTATGAAATAGGGATGTCTGGAGGTCCTCCATGAAGTTTTGAGCATCAAACACAAAATGCTAAATTGAACCAACAAGGATTAATCTAATCTAAAATTAGCTCTAATTGATCGAATCAGAGTTGAGTAAATCTAGATTTAAAATAGGTAAATCCAGATTTAAAGTTAAGCAGAGCTCTATTGCACCATTAAGAATTAATTTCAGTTTAGTAAAGCCAAGTTAACTTCCTTAAACAGAATTTAAACTCAGTTATTCAATAGGGACAGGAGTCGTATTGACAACTGTCATGTTTTTATTTGGGAAAATCTACGTCTGTGCATGAATTCATGAACCCAATGTCATGGTAATCCGTTTGATAGAGTTGAGACATTTCACACAAGACGACAAATGTTAACATAATGGTAGCACAGTAGGAAATGTTCGGTGATCACCCAAGTTGTTAGGATTAATCCTCTTGGCACCATAAATGCCTGCACAAACTTTCATGGCAATCTATCCATTAGTTGAGCCATCCATGAGCTTTTTAAGTCTTAACCAAAGTTAAGGTCCAACTGACAGACAAACCTTTAGAGCTGCACTGTATTGCTGGCATGGTTAAATACTGGATGTTATCACATGTACCCATATTCCTGATGTGATTAGCAGTGTTTCTGTACACTGAATGCTGTTTTCTTGTTCTTGCCTTGCATGGAGGTGTAAGCTGTTGCATTAATTGTTACCAAGAAAAATTCCACGGTACTTGGTGATCAAGGTTTCTCTCTCTGGGTCAATACAAGCACAGGATAACACATGACTACACAAAGAAAACACAGAGCATACTCAATACTCATTACAAAAGGAGGAGGAATTAAATAAATCCTGAACAATCCTGTTTGTACGCATCATTGGTGAAAGAGAAGAAAATCCCTGACACCACACTACAGCAAAGATCATAATGATTTTATTCTTCCTGGTTGAGAAAGAGTCCCAGCTGAAGTGAACCACCTTAACCAAGCTTACATTAACTTTTATTTAACCCAAAGAGTCAATTGAGAGCAAGTTCTTGTTCACAGTCTGTTCTGATTTAAATGTGCACTTGAGAGGTATTGCAGGAGAAAGGGTCAAATAAAATGCTAGTGTTCTTCCCCATTAAAGATTAAAAGTATTCAGATTTGGGCTGCATTTCCTGTATGAAAGGTGCTATACAAATAACGTTTATTATTATCATTATCATAGACACAATCTTTGAAAGAAAAATTAGATCTACCTTCTAAATATAATCACAAACACCGAAGAAAATTAAATTGAATTTTGGCTCCAGTAGAGTTCATGATTTAAGTTGTTGAAATGTTAAATTGTAAGAAATTAAAAATTCTCTATAGTCAATCACAAAATGTGTCAAAACATATATGAAAAACAGTAGCACAATGTGCCCCTCTGTCCATTCAATATAAAGCTATTGATAGCAGCTGGTTAGCTTCACTTAGCATACAGACTGGAAACAGGCAGAAGCAGTAAGCCTGGCTCTGTCCAGATGTAATAAAATCAGCCTGTCAGCATCTTTTAAGCTCACAAGTCATACTGTCATGTGTTTCATCAGGGTAACAACATCAATTGGAAATTTATGGAAGGGTTATTTGCCAGGCCAGTCTGTTCATTAGTGTGTTTCAGAGGTGCTGGTTGATTCTGTAACCTTACAACAGAGCCATCCCAGCCATTTCTCTTCTCTTAATAATCTTCGTGCCAAGCTCAGCTCCTGACTGTAGCTTGGTACATGAGAGTAGTATCAAGCACTTCAGATTGACAAAGCAGATAAGAAAGCTTTAAATCTTTAAAGTTAATAGCTGGGCCTCTGATTATAAAGAAAACACATTAAGAAATATGTCGGTGATGTATGTAAAAGACCTGGATACAGTGTTGGAGGTGTCACCCCATTCATTCTTTTGAAAGTTGCTTTGTGGCGCATGAAACCAAAAGAGCTTTTTTTCTGTGGTATGAAAAGACCTGATTCATCCAGGTAATTCAGGTAATCCCGGTAATACCGTGCAAATAGAGCTCTTTTGGCCAAAGAGAAAGAGCACCAAAGACCTCCACTTCAGCGCTCTGTTAACTTCAATGGGGATGAAATAACTTAATCCTGCAGCTCTTCAAGACTTTCCAAATGTTTTCAAACCAATTGGATCAAAACCTTATAAGCAAAACAAATATTAATAATTTATCCACTTATTTACAGATGTTGGGAGATGGAATTCCAGTTCGGCCAATACAAAACTGCCTGGCTCAATTCCTGGGGGCCTGAAACATCCAGCAAACCTTTCCTGAAACTACCCAAGGAGGGTCAAAAGAGTAGACGTCATGGTTTCAAATAATGTCACACTATTGGGGTACAACACTAGTACAGTGAAACCTGGTCTGCAGTTGCCTAAAGGCTAAATAGCTGTGACACTACCATACATACACAAAAAAAGTCTGTGATAAAAGACCATAAACAAACACGTTCTGTATCCAAATGCTCTACTGTATATTGGCCACCATTAAATTGAATGAACCTAAAAGTTTTGTCAGGCTGAGAGTGCACCTCGGGATGCTTAATATTAGCATGAGAGCACCCCAGCGGAAACTGTTCCTTTATTTATTGCACCATCTGCTGTAACCCCCAACAACACAGCTCCAGTCACACACACCCCAAGTCCCCAAACGGTCAAAAAGCACCCTTTTTGAACAGCCCTAAACAGGCCCTTACCTGGAGTGTTGAGGAGGCGGGACTTCCTGCAGTGGTAGGACAGTTCCTGTTCGCAGTACTCTGATTGGATGATGGCGGCCAATAGTTGCTCCTCTTCAGTTGAATAGTCAAATTGAAATGAGAGTTTGTTTCCACCTGGAGATGGTCGAACGCTGGTCAGCTCTGTGTTGTTGTGCTGGATCACCATCCACGTGTTCTCCACTGGTAGGAGATAAAAATATCAAGATTTATACTTGCACACAAATTATGCAAAGCAGTGACTATATTATTTATATTCATATGTTTAAAAAAATGATGAATGAGGATCATCATTTACAATTATGTAAATACTGATCATAAAAAATGTTGAGTGATGATGAGAGGAAGAGCGGGAGAATGTGTGTGTGTGTGTGTTTTTGTGTCACCTGTCATGTTGCAGTAGACCAGCTGCGGTTTGATTGGTCCGCTGCCATCCACGTCGATGTAAAAATGCCCCGACGTGTTGCCGTTGTGTTTGTACGCCTCACACGACTGTTCGTACACAGCTGGGAGCAAAATAATGAGATCAGCTCAACATGAATCACATCAACATCAACACATCAGCTGGCAGACACACACAGGAGCCATGAGGGGATGAAGGTTACACACTGTGGAGGATTATGGGGGCTGCCACCACTGAATCACTGTCTCATAACTGGAGTGAAGAGAATCATCTCAAGTTTTATTTCTGCAGCAACGTCCCATAAAGTACAGATTAATCCAACTGGAGAGGACGGTAATGACTGATGGGAGTACAGAGACTCCATAAATAAAACTTCAGACCTTTATCAGCCCTGCCTCTTCCTCTCTGACTCCATAAGTCTTCCTCCCTCCTCTCTCTGCCTCACTCACACACCGGTACATCCTCTGCAATCAAAGAATCAAGCCCTTCAAGTCAAATCCATATCTGAAGGTTCCCACACTCTGCTCACCTGTTTATCTCTCTTCTCTTCTGCAGCCAAAGGCCTTTTATTCATCTCATTCCCTCAGTGTGGTTAGAAAAAGGTTTTCACAGAAACATCAGCAATAAAAATGAGAGCAGAGGTGAACCGTGTGGGAAACTCTCCTCTTTTGGTTTCAAGGATTTGACTCGAGCAAGTTAGCACAGAGCTGGTAGACCTCACCAAAGCTCACCTCACTGCTGCGGTTTCATTTATTTTGTCAGTATTTGGCGGTTTAGTCACGTATGCAGCCCAATACCTTCATCATATCTCTCACATGAAAACAGATATTATTATATTGTAACTACTGGAAAGAAAGGATTTACATATATCAAATATAGCTCACAGGCACTGGTCTCTTTGAAGGCTGACTCTAGTTTATTAAAGTCTGGGTTTAATTTTTGTAGTTTTGGCAATAATTTATTATGCTTACATTGCACTTACCAAACTAATATGGGAGCAGAGGCATAGAGGGTAGACAATTTATCAGAAAATCTCTCTCTTTTTCACAGCCTAATGTTGTCAGTGATGTCAGATATTGAAAGGTCAGGGCTATAGAATATTATACCGTACATATTTTCTCAATACATCTTAGAGTTTCTTGCCCTAATCTGTGCATATACTACAGATTATACACTTCTTTTCAAAATGCAAAAATGTGAAATTATCAGTTATTGTATCGGTTATCAGCCTTTAGGAGAAGGCAAATATCAGTTATTGGTATCAGTTGCACAAGAATACTGGACATGCACAAGTCCGGTAAGAACAGTAGGTCAAATTTGAACCCTGAAATTGGTCAATAAAATGTGATGGATGTGAGGTCAATTCTGGGCACAAAACCATCTGTGACCAAGCCTTTGCAATGGCTGCCCCTAAACTCTGAACAATATAAACTTTTAAGTCAGTTCTAATTTGTTATCTCTATAAGTTTGTCTGTTGGTTGTTTACAGTAAAACCTGTCTGATCATCGGACTGCTTGTGTTTTTTGCTATGATGAACTTCTTTATAACAATCACAGTGATTTACTTCTGATTTTTAAAATGTTTTAAATGAGGACAGAAATAATTGCCATCGCTACAAAAGTAAGATCCAAGTTGGAAATATGTGTAATTATCTTTTAAGAAATGTGTATGGGCTGCAATGTAAACAAATCATCCAGATACACACTCTATTGCTGTTAAACACTGTAGATGCACGTAATGCCATACTCTATATCAGGGATACTGCAGCACATACTGGTTGCAGCAGAATACACATTTCTAGAATTTTAGGATATTTCTAGGATTTTAGAGCATTTCTCTGATTTCAGGATGTTTCTGGGATTTCAGGACATTTAAAATTCAAGGATGTTTCTAAGATTTTCTGACATTTCTTGGATTTTAGGACATTTATAGGACATTTCTAGGATTTTAGGACACTTTTAGTATTTTAGGACAGTAATAAGACTTTGGGACACTTCTTGGATTTAGGGACATTTCTAGGATTCTGGGAAGTGTGTAGGATTTTAGGAGTTGTGAGGGATCCTCCACTGGCAATTTTTTGATAAACAAGCTCTATTTTGATGCTGTTTTATGCACTCTAGCACTTTACGTATACTAAAAGTACAAAAACAATCACTTGAATCACTTTATTTATATTTTTTATTAGAAAATAACTGGGAGGGGGGATTCTTTTGGGGGCCAGATTTGACCCATGGACCGCAAGTATTACAGCTCTATAAATTATTAATAAAAAAATAAAATAAATGAATAAAAAATCTCTTCATGTCCCCTATTCAATCAAACAAATGGCAGGAAAACTGTAGTTTAGTTTGGTCGGTGCATGCGTCTGTGAGTCCTGTTTAATGTTTTATTGCATTATGTATGACGCAATCTGAATTGCTATTTAAAATGTGCCATACAAACAAACTTGAATTTTATTATCTTGGCTTAATGTGTTAATATGCTTTAATGGGTCTGCACCACAAGATGCTTCATATAATTTCATTTCTTTCTCTGTTTGCTCTGCCTCAGCGTCTAAATTATGCAGGAGGAAATAAAAAATCTTAATTATTGTTTGACACACTGCCTCAGTCCTAATTTTCATTCAATAGGTCCCGTCTCACCTCTCCCTGTCTATCTGTGCCTTTCTTCATTTGGTTCAGTGGCCATGTGCTGATGTTTGACTGACAGGTGACTTACAGCTGTGGCAGGTCGCTCCGCTGTAGCCGCTCTCAGAGCAGTTACAGTGGAAGATGGTCCAGGACTGACTGCAGCGGCCGCCATGCTCACATCGACTGGGAGAACATCTGAGAGAGAGGGAGAGAGAGAGAGATGAAGCACAATTTGCGTACAACTCAAGGTGGGTTTATTTGCTTGTGATGGCAAATAAACAATTCTCCTGGATGTGCTGCCAAATAACAAAGAAGGCAGTTGATACTAAACCCTGCTTTTATCTTTTAATGTCAGGAGAGGTAAATCTTTTATGTGAGAATATTCGTTTTATTTCAGCTCATTCACTTTCAACTAAAAAGGGCTTTTCAGCAGGATGCACTTACTTCATTTGCACACATGGTTCCTGAATACCCAAACTAAGCTCCCTGATTTTGTCATGAAATCCAACCACAACATTTCCTTCCAGCAACTATGTTTTTGTGTTGAGTTATAAAACATCCACAATATCTCATAAAAATATTGGGGAGAGTGTCGCTGTACCTTGTAAGGGTATTTGTAAAAATTCTCTTCTCAACTTTTTGCGACACCAGACAAGCAATTCCATTGGACAGAATGGGCGCCATCTTGAGGTCCAGTATCTACATAGTTATTGTTATACTCTAATCCAGACATGTAACCTTAAACGGAAACTCCACTAATGTGACACACCACAGTGTGCTTAAAGGTTTTGGCGAGTTCTGCTGCAAAAGACTGATTAATAGCCTCAAGTGATGACATTTAAGTCATACTGCGTTGAACATAAAGACCAAAATCTTATCTCAAGTTCTCATCTCAGATTGAGGCTCAGCCACTGCTACCATAGCACACCCAGATCTCCACCCAAACTGTCAGCGGTTGAGTTGCATTGTGGGTAATGTAGGTAGTGGGGATAGACAAGGAAGAAAAATGTGAAGAATAAAAGAAGTACTAAATCTTTAAAAGCAATAAATGTCATTTGACTTTGAGATCATAGATCATCTATTTGTAACCATCATCAGCAGATCCTGCTTTATCTTTGTAAAAATGCAGATGGTTGTGGGAACCATGCTTTCAAATTTCCACTAATTTTCTCAAAGATAAAAACCACTTCATTAAACTAAATGAGCCTCTTATAAAATGCAGCGTCCCAAGGGAGAAACATTTTAGCAAAGCTCTTCAAGGTTCTTTAGGAATTGAACGTCAAAAAGAACGTCTTTCATTTTAATATCAGTTTTTGTACTTATAAAGTTGCGAGAGGCTATTGGTTTGAAAACCACAACAACTTTCTTATGCTGAATGTAAACTAACTTCTGTAGAACATTAATTTGAAACACCTTTCACCTTTCCTCAAAGACATCAAAAGAATAATTTAATTGCTTTCTCTCTTTAGATGTTTCTTTCATTTTATATAAAAAGGAAAAAGTTTTCTGTTGAATAGAAAATATCCTTTCACTTCTTTCTCAGCAGCAGATCCTCCCTGACTGAACCGAGCTGCTCTTCTAAAGTACTGCCACGCTGTTTGAAGACACTCTCTAAATGAATCCAGCTCCCAGGAGACTTCACTGAGGCTCTGTGTGTTATTTATAGATAAATATCATAATACTGTAACCATCGTGACATCAGTCCTGTATGGTAGGGAGGAGAGGGATGAAAGGAAACTGAAAGAGGGTGCAAAGATCGGGAAAATACATTTATATGACACTGAAAATGAAACTGGCATTATCAAAAACAAAGAAGCACTGCGCTATATGTTTTGTTTTCATTTCTCTGCATATAGATGATCTACAGAACACTGAATGTGGTGGAGGTTTAGAGACTCTAAGGGATTTAAGGATGAAATGAAAAACAATGGGAGAGAAAACCATTCATATTTACAAGCATCAATTTTAATATTTTGACTTGGCCATAGATTTTACATTAACCTGTCAGACACATGTAAATGCAACTCATATGCCCTGAGGTCTACGTGATTCATGAAAGCCAATGATGGCATCATTTTTTCAATAAAAAGTGGGTGGTTTATTATTAGAAAGCAGGCAGTGGGAAAAAAAATCATGACAACTGCATACAAACCATTTTGTAGGAAACCATAAAATTCCAAAATGCCCAAATTATCTGATTGTGTAATACCGAGCTCTCCTAAAAGAGAACTATACCACCTTTGACAGAAGCCACACCTTCAAAAAAACCCCAAAACAACCAACTATTAAGACTTGAATGTTGACATAAATAACAGTTGCTGAAGCTTGTTGCCACAGTAACGAAATGAACATAAGGAACTGCAGTCTGAACTAAAATTCAGTTGTTTCTTTGTGTAGGTAGAGTTATGAAAATGGATTTAGAAACCTGCTGCAAGATGACTGAACAACAACACGTTTCAGTGAACATACTTGTCCTATTACACCGTATCCATAAGGGTACACAAAATATTATTAAAACCTCAGTATAACGAAACCTAACAGCAACACAAAGCAGCCTCCTAAACGAACATAAAATTGAATCATTTAAATCTAGATCAAAATGGTCTTAACACCAGTTGTAGCTAGGTGGCCAACAAACAGACAGCTGAGTGTATCTGATAGTAAATTATATTATATGGTATCTCCAGCTAACTTAAAATGATATAATTTCACCATGTTCTATTAGTTCATTAGTCTATTACTTCTGATTAATCAACAGGAAACAGTATCAATGGTCTTCATAGGGGACTACTTATTTGGTAGAAAGCACTTTTGATAGAAAAAGTGTATGGTGAGGTCTGTACATGGATAAAGACAACACTGACAACCTCGCAGCACTTGATTTTTTAAAACTCCATTTTATGAGTGTGGAGCTAGAAATCTAAGAGTGATACCTCAAAACCTGTTCACAAACAAACAAAACCATAGCTAGATTTTAAACTGACACTTAAAAATAACACAACTCAGCCTCTGCTCTTTTGTGTCTTGGATAAGACACATGGAAGTATCCTGTGACCTCATTCTGTTGAGAAAAGACAGACAGAAAGAGGACAACAGGAGACGATGAGTAACAGTGTTTTTATTCACACTGGTTGCTTTCCATCTGTTGCAAGACCGGCTTGCACCTCCGGGAGGTTTGAGACAAACACACACTCTTATACATGCACACACACAATCACGTCACTGGTGTTTGTGAAGCTTGGCGGGATGTTTTTTTTTTTTTTTGTTATCTTTTTTTCTCTAAATACATATTTTAGAGAGTGTATTTACTTACATAAATGTGTGTGACAGTGTTTGAGAGTGTGTTTGCCAAAACTCAGGCAGGAATATAGAGGAAAAAAACAGATGACTTTGCAGAATCTGCAGCCTCCCCTTTTATTTAGATAAAAGCGCTGACTCAGGAGCCTGTCTGCTAGCTACAGTGAGATTTTTACCTTCATTTATCTCCACATGGCTTTAATTTAAGAGTACACTGGAGCCTTGCAGATAAAGCACTGCTTGAGTCTTTATTCTATATATTCATTGTGTGTGAGTGTGTGCGTGTGCACGCGTGCGTGGCAAGGTTTTAGAGCTGTAATAGGTTATGATGTACAGTTATTAATCTCAGTCTAGCAGTAGTGACATCTCTGATCTCTGTCTGACTGTTGATGAGTTTCCCAGTTTCCCTAGATGAGTAGTCTATTAAACTGACAGGAGCAGTGAAAGTACAATAGACTAAACAGTGTCTGTGTAAGTCCAATTTACACCAACAAGCCACAACATTAAAACCACTGACAGTTGAAGTGAATAACACAGATTACTAGTTACGATGCAATGTTTAGCGGGAAACCTTGGGTCTAAGCATTTATTTGGACGCCACTTGACAAACAACAACCAACCAAACATCATTACAGATCAAGTACATCCACTCATGGCCCTGACACTCCCCAATGGCAGAGGTCCCCCCCAGTAGGATAGAGTGCCATGCCACACCAAAAAAACTGTTTAGGAATGGCTGGAGGCCGTGACGAGTTCAAGGTGTCGACCTGACCTAATAATTCCCCACATCCCAGTCTGATCAAGCATCCATCCCATAGTCACATTTCTTGATATGTGTCCATGAGTAACAATAACAATACTGGTTTAGGTGCCACATTCAAAATGCCAGTGACACAAGGCCTTGTGGGTTCAAATCCCAATTTTGCATACTTTACAGAATAGAGTTAGTTTACAGCTGATAGTATAATTACTTTCTTCTCCTTCACCACACAAAAACCTTTGACCAAGGATAGAATAGATGCACTGTATGACAAAAAAAAGCACCAGGATGGCTGAGAGGTTAAGCCGGTGGACTTAAGATCCAATGGTTAAATGCCCATCTGGGTTCAAACTCAACTCCTGGCAATGTGTTTGCAGTCACTGCCTATTCCATGTCTTAATTACAAAATGATAAATGTGGAAAAAAACATCTGAATGGAATGCCGTTGCATGTTGCCCCTTTGCTGCAACTATAGAGTACAAACTAACAGTCACTGTTAGGAGATGGGAAACAAAGTGGGGTCTTGTGTGTCAAAATTTGCACTTACAACCCTGTCACTTTACGCTACTTGCACTCACTGTGTTTCTGCGAATATTGACTCAGATAGTGTGCAAATCGCACAACTATGAGAGGTCATTTCGAGGAAATTGTCAGCATAGGTTGTGATTGAACAAATGACCAATTTCAAATCACAAGGATGGCTGATTTGTTAAGGCATTTCATTCAAGAAGAAATGGACAGATGTCCTTGTGGATTCAAATCCCACTCATGGTATTCATTAATTCCTTGCTGGACAGTAACACCACCGTGTAAAAGAGGAAAAGGACAATTACAGCACCTTTAATCACTAGTGACTATAAATATTTTCCACTTACAATGAAAATAAACCTTGGCTAAAGAAGTCGTTCTACTCTGAACCTCTGCCTAAGATAATGTGTTGTTCTGCAGATCATTTTCAATAAGTGTAGGATGGGGTACCAAACTCAGTAAGTTTATGGAGGATACGGACAGAAAAATGTCAGCATTACCAGTTCACATTGAATCAATCAGTGCCAAATGTTGGTACCTGTGAGAGCATCTGGGTGAGAGAAAAAGACAAAAAACAAGACCACGTGACTCCTGCAGCTTGTTCATGTTAGAGTGAGTCAGGGCAATGGTGAGTCGAAAACTGTCACAAATGTGGTTACACTATTCAAAATTCGTCACAGATCATCCTCACTGCAATATTTGAAATGCAAAATACAAAAGTGGCCAGGGAAACAAGTCTAACCTATCCTGGTCAAACTCAAAACATATCTAAAAGCTGAAGCGTGAACTGAATGTTAGCCTAAAAGCCTGATCCCTTGCAGCAAATACAGCTAATGTTAGCACATCTGCAGCCAGTGCCCAAGAAGTTAAACCGTCCATGGACACTGAAACTTTAAGTGAGGCAATGACAACGTCATTGACATCTTCATGCAATTAATAAGCTACTTAGATAAGCTGTTGTTGGACATAACTGGGCTTATGACTCAGTTAACATTAGCTTAGCATTTTATTAGTGTTAGCGAACATTCACCAATAACTTAACTGCTTGTCAGTATGGAGAAAGTACCAGTTAAAGGTACTGTTGGGTACCTGTACCTACTGGTTCAAATGTTAACAGTACCCAACACCAATGTGATGTGTTTTCTGTTTTTTCTACTGTTTGTTGTTTTTTTTTTTCAAATGGTTACATTTTCATAGCAAATAGTGAGGACCTGTTGGCTGAAATCAGACATAAACAAGATTAAGTGTCCCTTGTGATCTCTGGGCCATTTAGAGTACTCTGTTCTGTTTGTTTCTGAACTGTATTAATAACATCTACAGGTTTGGCTATACCAAAAAGGACAGTACAGTAAGAAAATACTCTTTTTGAGTTTTCTATCCACTGCTTTCTTCCTGCCATTTTTAAGAGGAAAAGTAGAAAACTTAAGTGCTCCAGATGGCTGATGAGGTTTTTGTTACCCTCATTTACCAGGTTGTTCACCTCTACAAGAAAAGGATGGACTTTTGTTGACTTCTTGACCATGTTGCTTGCAATGTGAACGCAGGTTAGAACTGAAGTAAATTAGATCTGAGTGTTGATCCATTCAATCTCTGCTACAAGACTGATGGGTCAAGTCCATTAAATGCATGACTGCCTCTCTGTTGCACTCATTGCATTGGGTTGCACTGCTATTAAGTCTGCGCACTGTCACACTAACACACACGTAACACTCTGCACTGAGGTTAGAAAAGCAGTTTCTTTAACTCAATTTTGCTTTAAACTTTATATCCTATGGACCTAAAATATAATCAACAGAGTTAAGATGAGAAAATGTACAGGTGGGGACATGACTTTCTTGTTCTGTTCCAGTGAGCAGATCTGTGCAAGAACTGAATTCTGCTGGATAATAATGCAATAAATGTGGAAACAAGTGGATATTTAATTAAACCCACTGGAGCAGATTCTTCTTTTTTTGGGAAGATGTGGTTGTTGTGTGTAGGTTAATTCATATGTAATGTAATAGTATATATATGTAGGTAGGTATAGAAGTGTGTGTGTGTGTGTGTTGGTTTTTAATTTGTCCTTTAATTGTTTTCAGTGTGACACTGAGACAGCAGGCAATTGGTTCTGCTCCACATGACTTACTCTCTTGATGTGAGACAAGTATAAATTACTCTTTCAGAGATGAAAATGGAAATAATGATACATTACTGTCATATACAATTGCTCTTTTCTTGTTCAGCATTTCTTTCTGCATCATATGTGGAGGTAAAAACTGTATTGTCATCCTATAACCTTTTACAATAAAGTCTCCTGTTTTGACTCCAGTGGTGACAGTCCATTGGTTGACCTGACCAACGCTTTGATCCAAACTGATATATCTCAATAACTGTTGACTGAATTTCCAAGAAACTTTTCTACAGCCGTTCATAATCCCCAGAGGATGAATCACACTGACTCTGGTGATCTCCTGGCTTTCCCTTTAGAGCCACCACATGGTTGATATTTGTCATTTAAAGTGAAAGGTCTCCGCAACTATTGGATGGACTGCCATGAAATTTGGTAAACACTATCATATTTCACTCAGGGTGAACTGCAATAACTTTGGTGATCTCCCAAGTTATGGTCCAGCACCAAAATCAGGCCAAAATGTTAAATTTTCCATTACTTTGGTTTATGTCAAAATACCAGCCAAATATCTTCATGTTGGCAAACTGATGTTTAGCACTTAGCTGTAGGCTCATAGTCTTTTTAGATTATGTTGTATTCTTCCTCTGTGTATTCTGCATTAGATAAGTGATATCCAACAGTAGTTAATTATCATTATTTTCAACAAAACTAAAAATTAAAATTGAAAGATAGGTGGCATTATGCTTTAATGCATGTGCTACATAGCAGAGAAGAGAGATAACAAGCAATAAAGGAGATGGAGAATGAATTGTAATGGTCCCTGCATAGAGACCCATGGTCAGTGCTATAGCCTGGAAGCCATTAGGGTATCTCAAAATTTTTTTTTAAGGTCTTTTGTACATGCCTAAATGAAATCTACACAGCATTAGTAAAAGACAGCTAGAGTAAGAATAAAACCAGAGGGAAAAGTCCTGACATTAATAGAGAATGAAAAGCAATAAATTGTAAGATTGTTTAATACTTATAAGCTATATAACACTACGGCTACCATCATGGTGCTAATTGAAACAGGCTCGATCAAAGTTGACAAATCATAAAAAAGCACAAACACAGGTGAGAATAACACTTATTATTTAAGTGAGAAATAGAGAACGTTGATTATTTTGTTGAGAGATCTTGATCCGTCAGATATCAGGGGGAATAAACCAAACAGGGCTGTCAGTGGTTATTTTGCACCTCAGATCTCCACTGAACAATGGTTCTCCTCTCCTTAATGGAAATACTGTGAGTGCACGCTTTTGATTATTTGTGTGTGTGCTTCTTATTTTCTTGGATTCAACACTTTACACCGCTTCACCTCACAAATAAATTACTCTGCCAAAAATTCAAAGAAAAGAAAAATTACATTCCACTTCCACAATAGTTGAATGTCACATAAAGCTGGATAACAAAATACAGAAATAGCACAACTCCAGCTGTTGGTCTCTCTGTTTACGGATTTTTGGAAAAATTACCAGGATTGGGCGAGTGGTTAAGGCGTTGCATTAAAAAAAGAAAAGGTCATTTCTTTAAATTGTTTGGTTTATGCATTAAAAGCATTTTCATGGTGATCGATTTTAAAAAAATGATGTCGCTAGGATAGCCTAGTGGCTAAGGATTTGCATTCAAGATGCAACAGACACATCTCCTCCCATGGGTTCAAATCTCAATCCTGGTGCTGTATTTTAAGACTGTCTACTATCATAAGTTACTGCAGGCTGTAAGCTGAACAGGATTTAGTGCTGTCCACAACAAATAATAGCCTAAATATATTTACTGTATGCTGTTTAAAACACTGCAGTGTTTAGTTTGCATTCTTTCACCCAGACACACCGTCCAACCCACAGAGATAATCAAATCGCAACAACTAAAAAATTACTGAACCAGAAAAACAACATATATTGGTGCCTTTTTTTTTTTTTACACTGATCCCTCCCAAGTACCCCAAAACTGTGTTCCCTGAAGGATCAAAGCTCGAGGCTGCAAACAGAGAGGTGATCTATGACACCATCTTTTCACCATTTTATGGCTGCATTGCAGACTGCCTATCTAAGCAATAGAGTGTTAATTGCATCTGCATTGGTGTCTCTTTGATGGCAGAAGGGTTAAAGGCACATTTTGTAAGATCTATAAATAATTTTCAGCTTAAAAGATTCAACCCTATCAACAGAATGGGAATAAGTAACAAACATTTAACAAACATATCATTAGTGTTACTAATGACAGCCAAGCTATGAGCTTACAGTTCGCCGCAGTTAAATGGCATGATGTGACTGTTTTCTTGTCACTGTGGCATTGCTAAAACTGAGCCAAGTAATCCATAAAGTAAACTATACACAAACGCAACATGTGAAGATCATAAGAAAGCAGCCTTATTTTGACCGGCTGTATTTATGCTCTGCTGTCAGTTGTGAGTTGTCTTCTTTCATGACTGTAAATTGCGGTTGTATGTACACAGAAATAGACTGACTGAAATAATGTCAACCACCTCACCCTATTGTAACCACTTGACATTACTGTTTATGAGATCAGGCAAGATTAAAGGGTTAAATACTGCACCCACTTTGGTTGGACTGGATGGCTGGTATTTACAAACAGGTCCTTTAAATAATGGATCAGTGGTAGACAAGTGAGATGGACTTTTGGAGGTTCTGACCTGTCAATGATGCCACACATGTCGATCTGCAGTTGGCTGTAATTTCCCAGCAGTCTTTGCTGCACCATAATCAGGTCCACTGGCTGGTTGTCCACACTGAGGAGACGCATGCAGCCCTGAAAGATGTCGAAGGGATTTTTACATTCCTGACTGTCCTCTTCAGCAGGACAACCTGGATAGGACAGCAAAGGAAGCAGATAAAGGCAAAGAAAACGACGAGAGTGACATGAAAAAGACAGCTTTAAGGAAAGGTCAATATCCAAACATTGGATACTATTTACCCAAATTTAAGATACATCAGCACTTAAGTCAAAAACAACTCACTGTGATAATTAAAATTCACTGTAAGTTTAGTAAGTTTACTGTCCGGGTGAATGTTCACTGTTCCTCAGGGGTAAGACATTGATTTGTGTATTTTTCAGAGGCTGGAATAATGCATATAGAAGCCTATATAAAATGAATATTGAGATTTTTTTCCTCAGCAGTCCATTTAATGTGGAAAAGGAGATGTGTGAGTGTGTATGTGCAGGATGATAAAAAGCCTAAGGCGGTTAGAGAACATGCCTGGACTGCAATACTGCTGAGCTACTGGAGGACAAAAGTGAGGAGATTTGAGAAAAGGAGACAGAAGGAAAAGGCAGCGGAGAGGGAAACAGACAGCTAAGGATAGACTGGAGAAAAGGATGAGAAGACAGAATACAGGAAGAGAAAGAGGAGGGAGAAAGGAGGGGAGGACAGCACGATGGAAGGAGTAAAGGAAGAAATGTGAAAAGAAACAAGATAGGGAAAGATAAAACAGACTTATAACTTTCATTATAAAACAGCCACGAGCTGAATTTGGCTCAGCGCACCCACAACTGTAGAGGTGAGTACTGACAACACCAACTGTACTCTACATTGTATAAAAATGTCAGAAACTTTTAAAATATTAATACACATGTTTCAGGGAAAATCTGACACATTCATATGAAAAATATGATGAAATAAAAACAGGCCAGATGATTCCTGTCTTTACTGCAACTATAGTTTTAAGTTCAAAGGTGCAGTCAGAAAAGTTAATGGATGGAAAAGACACACTATGACCTAAAGTTGCTGCTGAAAAATTAATTTAAAAATAATATAACATAAATCATTCAGATGGGTTGCACTGACAGTGATAGTCTGAGCTGTGGCAGACATTAAAATAAAATGAAAATGAATTGAAATGCAGAGAAAAAAAAGAGGAAATAGATTAATTAATTAACGAAGGATATTAAATTAATCATTTAGGTAAATATGACTGAAAATGGGAAAAATTAAATAAAAAATTCAAATATAGCTTATTGACCTCAGACCTACTGCAAAATGTATTTGAACCAGAACATTAATTATGTGCAGCCGAACTACTCTGGAATACGATCAGTGCTCTACACAGATTTGCTACTGTTTAAATGTCTTCAGAATACTAATTCAAAGTATAATTGAGGCAATGCCAGTATGATCTTTAATGTTGGTGAACTGCAACAGCTCAGTGATCTGCACTTTCTACAGATGGATAACAGACTTTCAGATTATTTGTTTCACTCTTACCACCAAAGAAGAGTTGACTTCCTATGGTGACGGCGTGGCTGGCATGAGCGACGCCTCCTTCTTCTCCATCCACAGCAATGGTCACACGACCTCGTCTGGAGTTCAGCTCCACTGAATGCCACTGACCGTCATTCAGAGCAGAACCTGGGAAAACATTTAATAATATTAATCACTATTTATGTGGCTGCTTTAAAACAAAATCACAGTTTTTACAGAAGGGGTAAACGTATTAATTAAAAATCAATTAGTGGTATGGAGGTTAAGGGTTACATTAGTCAGGGTGTTTAGCTGTAAAGGCTAGGATAAACCTTTTAGGCATTGGTAACAAGAGGTAATTAACCTTAAATTAATTAGTCTGACCTGCACTGAGCTCCAGGAGAGTCTTGCCAGCTTTATGGATCTGTAACTGGAGTCGGGCCTCGCTCAGGTACAGCCAAACCATGCCCCCGTCCAGAGGCAGCTCAAAGGTTAGCAGAAGCCCCACCTTGTTCCACGTCCTAAACTGGAACCCCAGGGACACACCCACAGAGGAGGTTGCCATCGCCACCGGCAACTGGAGGAAGCTCTGGGGGCCAGGGAACGTCACAGCGACGGAAACCGACTCAGCACAAGAAAAGGTCACATTGCCCTGAGAGAGAAACATGCAGAGTGGAGAGAGAGGAGGTGGGACAGAAAAAAATGATTACCAGAGAGATAAAACAACATAAAACATGAATATTAATCAGTTGCAGAGGGCGTGTCGATGTGACCTCTGTCACAATGATCTCATCAGCAAGTCTCCTTGAGAATAAAAGCCATGATGCAAACTGAAAAACACCAATGTCACCCAGCTTAGAGGCGTGGCAGGAGGTGGGGAAGTATGTGAACAGTACTGTATGGACTTTCCCACTGCGGTCCATTGTTTTGAGTAGTGGTAATGACACCAGGTTCTTTGCTAAGGCTGCAGCAGTAATATATTACAGTCCCAGCTCTCTGCTGGGAATATCAGCCTGCTATCTTTATAATGCTCCGGAAACACAGATGACATCTAAAAGCCCTTTGTAGAGCTGTTAAAGTGATATATAGAAGTACATGGTGGAGGATGCAGCACCACTGCAAAATAGAAAGTAAAAAGTGAGCTATAAAATCTTCCAAAAGCCATTCACTAACACACACAGACACACAACTAAAATCCCCATCACACACGTCATTTAAGGCTCGACTTCATTTTGTTATCACACCTTTAAGAATGGCCAAAAGTGGTCTCTATATTAAAAAGGGCTATAACTAATAGCCTCTATTAGATCTTCAGTCATGCATGTGAATCTCTGAACCTTTTTTATCTCAGGCCCTCCGCTCTCTGCTCTTTTATTGTAATGAGAGACCGTTTATTCGAAATGGTTCAGAGCTGCTCTCCACTGAGCTCAAACCACTTATTGTCATTGCAGAAACATCTAAAGGTCCTAATGGAAAAGACAAAGAAGTGTTACTGAGAGTCTACCCATCGCCTACTCTCCTTTGTCCTGCCATCGCTCACTGTCCTCGTTAAGCCCTCGTCAGCTTCACTAACCAGCTAGCAGCTCATTAACAGCAGTCACAGCATCCAGATGATTTCCCAGTGGTGCTCTACGGATGTCAACATGTATGAACCTGCACGTTGACAAACACAACTTCATATATTATGCACGTGAGGGGACTGGTTAGCATTGGGAAAGCGTCAGTGGAACCTTGTGTCCTCGTGGTGTTTGTCAGTAAGTCACAAATAACACCAAGCAGAAACTTTTCTCCCGTTTTTTTTGAGGGACAAATTTAGCCCGCAGATTTTATTTTAGGTGGCGCAGCTCCAGCTATTGATGCTGTATTCCCGCACAGATATAAAAGCTCAGAGCCCAGAGACTGTGGAGAGCTGAACATCAAAGCTCTTTGCTTTCCCCCAATTGATTTACGTGATCTGTCATCATCACATTGCAGGAATAGATGACAACTCAATGTGGTGCCACAAAAGATTTGCAGGCTGGTATTTCCCAAGGATCTCCCCTTTGGAGCTTATTATTTATCTTTTAAGAGATCAATACCATTATATATCTGAAGATGAGTATGCACAGTTTCAAGAAGTATAACAACAGTAACCTTTCAAATGCCATCCTCTTATGAAATTGTGTTTGCAAACAGTTACCTATTTACAAACCATAATGTTACAGTTACTTATTAGCAAACACAAAGCAGCATTAGCATTCATCTGGAATCAGTTATTGGACACCTGAATAATGTAACTTTAATATTAGCTTTGGTTCAATCTCTACACAAATCTGATGGGAAATATCTGTCTCTTAATCTGCAAGATGGTTGATAATTCTTTCTTACATCACATGTGATAATTTAATTAAAACAAACTGTCACTGAGTTAAAGGGAAACCTCTGGTTTCTTTAACCTGGACCCTATTTTCCCATGTTTTTGTGTCTTCGTGATACATGTTATCAACAAGTTTTAAAAAAATGTCTGGTATTAAGTGAGAGACTAGCAGCTGCAGTGAAGGTGCAACATAATCATCAAGGGCAATTGTGCAGAGTCACTTATGTCCCTTTAAAGTACTTGTTTTTGCCACTGACAGACTCATAGTTGTTATGAGAGTCTGACAACATTAGGCAAAAAAAGACCCTACAGATAAACAAAACTTTTTTTCTGTACCTTTTACGCTGATCTGGTCTGTTGGTTAGTACTGCATATGTAAGTTTTGCTGATGGTGAAGCCTCTATCTGAAATCTTGTGTACTCTTGTGGAGCGTCAAAATCAGCAAAATATATTTCATATACGTTTTCTGTATCCCAACACAACAAACTCTTCCCAGCATTAAAGTTACTTCCTTTTTTACTCTTGTGTCCACCATTGTTTCCCTGTCACCTTTTGTGAGATTTCAGAATAAAACTTGAGTGAGACTTAAGCGTGAAACCAGCCAAACATATGGAAAAACATTTCAATTTCTCTGTAGGTTACTTTTTATAATGTTGACAAACACTCATGACCCCAGTCTGATCCTGTCAGTGGCAAAAACAAGTACTTTTAGTGGATGTAAACTGACGGTGCACAGCTGCCTGTAGGAATTACATTGCAGCCTGTTTCACTGCTGCCGGCTGCAGCAGTCTCCCTCAATACTGGACAAATTTCAGAAACTGTTGTCTGCACTGGTCACTTAGACACAAAAAACAGGGAAACAGAGTACAATCTGAAAAATACTGAAGTTTCCCTAAAGCATGACATGTCAAATTAGCTTTACTGTATAAACTACCAGCGAGCTAACTTCAAAACACAGTTACCTTTACACACATGTACACAAATGTACTTTTACAACTGCTTGTTGGCTTCTATCTGTCAGGATAAAGTCAGTAAGGTGGTACTGTTTGTGTTTAGCTCATGGTGAAATTTACTTACCTCTACAGTAACTTGGTGGTCTTTATTTTTTGCTAATTCTATCAGGTTGAGGTCGTTGTACCGCAGGTTTTCCAGGCAGCCATGAAAGTTCCTCTTTGAGACGAGGTCCTGGACTGCCCCTACACGCAGCTGTATGGAGACAAAACCATGCACAAAATTACCAAAATTAAACATATTTGCTTTTTCAACTTTTATGCATATAGCATGTTTATGTGGGCATGTTTCTGTGTGTTCCCTCCCACCTTCTCCATGTCCCAGTCATTGAACTCTGCAGGGATTTGAACCCTTTCTGTGTGTTTGTCCACAGTGAGGTTGAGGTGAGAGCTGCGTCGTGCCACCGCTAAATGGTGCCAATGCTGATCATCTAACAGGCTGCCGAGGGAAGCGAGGCGCCGGGGTTCTGAGGATGAAGTCCTACCTGGAGGAGATAGAGCGATAAAGATAAGGAGGAGTAAGAGGGTGGGGTAAATAGTATGTAAGATGAGGAACGACAACAAAGACAGGGAAGAGAGGATAAGGGGTTGGACAGAGGATAGACATGGGAGCGTTAAGGGGGAGGGGGGTGAGTGATAGGAGGAAGACCAGAGGTAAGTGAGATGACAAGAAGTAAGAGGAGGAAGAAAAGGGAGGAGAGAAAAAAGAGAGGAACAGGCAGGATGAAGTTGAGGTGAAGGGAAGGTAAGATAAAAGGAAAGGAAAGGTGAGATAAAAGGAGGACAACAAGATAGAGAAAGAAGAGAGGAGAGAAGGTAAAGATATCAGTGGATGAAAAAAGGGAAGTGATGGCAAAAGGAAGGAGAGGAGAGAGAGGATAGCAGACAGACACAATAGGCCATAATTGAAGAATAATCACATACCAAGAAATAAAACACACTGAGACAGACTTTTAATCAACACATCACCACTGTTGAGTTTGCAAAGTCTGAGTTCAACATAAAAAAAGAAGGAAAAAAACATGCACAAAATAAGACAAGATAAAATTACACTTCAATGGTTTTCTCATAGTTGTTTGACTTGTGAGTGTTTTTCAGCGTTAAGTTTGTTAATTCATAGGCAGGTTTGCTTCTATAAAGTATAACTGAAGCTAATCTGTTTCCTTTTCAGTTGTGTTGTTTTCTCCTATTTCTATCTTTAGCTATCAGATCCGATAGTTTGTTGTTTGTTATTTGACCTGCAAGTCTGCCTCTTTCTAACAATCTGACCCAGTGTCAATGGAACGCAAGCCTAATGACAGCTACAACGCACCAGCCTCCGCATTGTGTCTAAATATTTCACTTTTCCCAGTATCCCACAGAGAGGGTCACACCGAGGTCAGCCACTCTCATCTCATTAGGGAGTACAGCATATCTGCATACACGCGCTGAGAACCGAAGCCAAATATGTAATAATAACTAAAAACTGCAGAGGAAACACAGCAAGACATAATTAATGATAGATGAGCTCCAGCAGGTTGAAATTTGGGGATTTGTCCCCCCCAAAGTACTGGGAGAAAAGCTTTGTGTTTCTGCTGAGAGAAGAAGCTGAGCCATTAAAAATGTATTAGATATTCTCAAGGGAGAGACAATTCAAACTTCAAAGAGAGAAACAGAGACAGTGTGGAAGATGATGGACAAATTTATTTTTGATATTTTATTCCATTTTGTGAGAGGGTTTATTTGTCTGCAGCTTGGATGAAGAAAAAAAAAGATTTCATCCACAGAGAGAAAGTTGTGGAGCCCATAACACAGGGGACGTTTGTCCTGTCAGAACATTTATTGTGATGAGTTACTGCAAAGAGAGAGAGATCAATATGAGAGACTTGAAAACAAACCAAATGTGTTAAATGACATTGATTAATGGGACAGTTATTGTGCAGTTGGAGGTGGAGAAGAGAGGAGCAGGATTTTACGATTGAGGGTTTTATTGTACGGATGTTAAAACGCTTAATTTGTTATTGTAGATGTACAATGGAATTACGTTTGGTTACTCTCAGGCTGACAAACGAAAAAAAACCAGATGATATTATTACTGGCTGAATGACCAGACAGAGAAAGTATGAATTAAAATGAGAGATTTTAGTGCAAAAAGATAGAGGGTCCCTTGTCTGGTAGTAATATTTAAAACCAGTAGGTAATTTGAGGGGGGACAAGAGGGCATGCCATCCCCCTGGTAAGCAAGTGGTCATGTTGCTGTGATGACCTTGATAACCTGCCATCTCTCTCCATCTCCTGGGTCCAGACCAAGATGTCGTCCTGTCTCAACCCAGACCCAGAGTTCTTAAATTTTAGTAAGCGTCTTTTTGTTGATAGGAACAGCATTTGTATCACAGATTTAAGTGACTGGAAAACTCACAGACTGTCGTAGAAAAGAATTATTTTCTAATAATGTTAATGTAATCATGAGTAATTGTATGGAGTGGTATGGTTCAGTAATGTCATGAGGACTTTAGAGTCTTTCACTGTCTCCAGTAAGTCTGTGTGTTAAGTCAAATCAAGTCAAGTCAACTTTATTCATAAAGCCAATTATCACCAAACACAGTATACGACATCCCTCTGTCCTTAGACCCTCACATCGCCAAAGGAAAAACTCCCCCAAAAAAAACCTGTAACGAGGAAAAAAAATGGAAGAAAGCTCAGGAAAAGTGGCTCAGGAGGGATCTGTCTTCCGGGACGGACAAACGATACTACAAGAGTGAGACCTTGTAGATGTTTTGACCACATTGATAGGCATAGCTGTCTGACATATGGAATGTACTGTTTAAAGATGAATTACTCTTCTGTTACTTCAAGTTTTTGGTATGTCTCTGTCCATGCGTGTGTTGTGCCAAAAGCTTCTCTGATCAGATTTGTGTGATAAATATATAGAAAGGACAACTGAGGCTCGCCGAGTTCTTTTGATTATACAACAAGTTTGCTTCTTCTCTCAAGTTATTTAACTACACATCAAATTTGTGTTATTTATCAAGTTAATTCACCATTCATCGGTTCATCAAGAGTACAAGATTTTTCTCAACACAGACCAATTGCTTATGTTAAATCATTTCATATAATGCTACTCAGCCAATCACATTTGATCATAATGATAAGAGATACACACAGAGAGACAAACGTTAAAAAAACAGTAATCAGAGAACAGTAATGTTACATGCCGTGTTCTAAGAAAGAAAAACAGACAGTGAAAACAGAGCTTTAATCAAGAATGGACAGATTTGTTTCCCCTGCCTTTTTGAAATTAACAAACTGGCTACTGTATAGAACCATATGCTGCTCTTCATCTATTGGTTTCCATTTTCTTTGTAGTTTTGTCTTTGGCAGTGAAGTACAAAGACTCTGACTGTCATCACTGACCTTGTTAGATATGGTTTGTTAATGAGTTGGTCAATTAGTTAAATTCTGAACCAAATAGCAGAAGAAAGAAAAGAAGTGCTACAAGTTTAAAAGGTCAAATTCTCCAAGTAACTGACTAACTTGCATGTTTTGTATTAAAATACCCAAGTCAGTTTTTAAAACACAATTTCTAGGATATGTAAAATATGTATATATTTTTTGTGAAGGTCAGTTTACTATAAATTTCTTCTCTGCTTCAGAGCACAAAGTGACAATACTTGGCCGAATGCTTGAACTTGCTTATTTCCTCACTTTTATAAATTCACATTCACACTGAAAGCTTTATAATTATATTTTTCAACAGCTCAAACGTGGCGGTGTCAGAAAACTGACCTATTGTGACAAACATTTAAAATGCAGTATTAATATTTTTTACACTTCACTAGACATTTGTGATGAATCTCTGCTTTAATTAGCTGTCACTTTTGCCTTTAATATTAAGACTTCAAATTTTAATGCTTTTCACACAGACAATATATGTGCCACATATTTGATAATACTGTTTAAATTATTTTGTGATAAAATGGGCAAATTAAAGTAATAAATTACTTAACTAAAAATGCCTTGCTATATCATACAATTAGCTTTTTTTTGCTACATACTGGACTTATCAGGAAACCATTTGATAATGATGTGACTTACTGCCTCTCGACACCCCCTGATCTTGTGAGCAACTAATTAAACTGTAGTCGGTGGTACAGATATAAATTGAAGCGTGATTCTGCAGCTGAATGGCTTATTGCTCCAGTACTAATACTAATCTTCAAATACAGAACATTCAAGAACTGGATCTCGATGAACTATATATTTAATATTTCGCAAAATAATGGCATGTTTTTTCATCTCATTTTTTTCATCCAATGTCTTGCTAAACAATGAAAAAGAGAAATATGTGTCCTTGTACGCTCTCAGTTACATTTAACTGACCTGTTTGTTTGTTTGTTTTTAATAAAATTTAATTTGAACATGTGCCCATGTACAGTAAACTGTTGGTAGAACTGAAGAGTGGTCAACACAGACTATGCTTGTATTGATTTGGTTGTAAAAACTAAATATTAGTCTGTGGTTTAGTCTATATTTCTATATTATTCTGCACATGTCCTGAAGACAGAAACACCTCACTGTGTCTTGTCTGCTATTTTATTAGTGCTGCTCCAAATCTGATTATGGAAAAGACAGTGACAGCTCTTATCAGAAAACTGGCTGGTTTAATCATTTTAGAAACTGACTCTCATAAAGCACCATGTCTGTCACAAAATCTGCAGCTCTGTGATTATCCGTAACTTGACGGACAGAGAAAAGTTTGTTTTGAGTATTTTTTTCTGCGTCAGAAGTTTATTATTTATTTTATTTTCACTGGGTAAGAAAGGTAAAGAGACACAGTTTTTAAGATAACATCATCCACTTTTCTTTTGTTTGAAAGTTGCGAGTTGATTCTGCATCATAAGCCAAACTGTAGAAACAAGATACCAAAATCAGACAGTCCAATTTGCAGCAGTTACAGTGTCTTCAGTGTCAAACACAAGAAATGATCACAGAGAATCATTACATACTTCAATAAACTGAAGTATGGGGTTCAGAGCACAGGGAGATATTGACTGGGATACCATAAACTAGCACTACATACAGGCTTATATTACATAATTCTGTATTAACTATGAATAGGGATATCTATACAGAATTGGCATGTGCTGATACCCACAGTGAAATATTGTGAAGTACAATGCTATCGTTGCTGGAGTGCATGTGTGTGTGTTTGGTGTGTATGTGTGGGGGTGTTTTTACTATACTATATTGTATTTAAATATATTTTCTATATGTATGTATTTTGGATTTCTCTGCAATACAAATATAGACTTACCCTTTGATGTAATAAGGCAGGCACAAAACATGTAGATTTACAAACAATATGTTTTTAACAATAATGAATAAACCGTCTCTCTGTGGATGACACTGAAAATACATAATCATCAGCTCTACAGCACTAAACATTAGTACACTGGTGTTGCACACGTGATATCAATCTGCACATTGCTAAACTTGCAGTGAATGCCAATCCAAACCTGCCGCCGCAGTGTTGGACCTTTAAAGCCAGAGTTGGGCTCAGTGGTTGAATACTGTGATGGCATCATCCATCAGCTTAACTTTATTATCTATCTGCTTATTGTTTCACTAAAAAAGCCAAAATCTTACAATCTGCATCATTTAAAACTGACAGCAGCTAAGTGTCTGATTTCTCTTTGCTGAGGGAACTTTTCCCAGAAGTTTTAACTCAGCATGTTTTTTAATCAGTATTTTAAATTGAAACTTCAAATTGCATGGGTTTATTGATATGTGGTTCAGGATTATCTAGCAATGCAGAGCCCTTTGATTATTACCCAGCAGTGCAGCAAAGTAAGTGACTGTAACTTATGAGATAACCACTGTTTCACCATGTGGACTACAAGTAATCAGCAGTGTATATGTTGTATCTGTTGTCCTTGCTTCAGCTTGAGAAAATAAGACATACTGTGAATGGATCCAATGACAAATACACTACAATATGGTCTCCAGTTATTGATCATGTGAATGGACTGACTCTTTAATACACCATACCATCCCACTGGTGATTTCTTTTTGATTTTCTTTTCGCCATTGGAATTAATATGTATGTTTTGCATAATATGAATATATCTGTTTATTGCAACCGTCTGTCCATTTGTATGTCTGTCTGCATAAGCAGAAATGTTTGTTAAATGAAGTTATAAAAAAAAAAAAGAATGGGGCAAATTCCATTAATACAAACATACTGTGATCTGGGTGACAAGTAACATTCTGATTTCTTCGCCAAATCCACCTGCAGACTATTACTTAAAATGAGACTGAAATGCCAATAAGATGATGATACAAGCATCAATACAAAGCTTTAACTGCAATTCATTCCAGTATCAAGTGCAATATTACTACTTGATGTTCTGAAAGATGTTCAACAAAAACAGGTCACTTTAAGAGCCATGATGCACAAATGACAAAAACTGATAGAACTAAGCAAGGTGCAAAATGCACAAAATATTTTGCATGTAGGCAAAGAAAATGCTTTCATAAGAAGAGCAGTGCTTTTAGTGCACATTGTCTGAAGACAGATTTATCTGCTATTCAATTTCAAACTATTAGTGTTTAGTTTCCGCTGTTCTCCAGGCAGAGAAAGTAGGTCTCCCTGTGAAGGGTTATTACTCAGTGTTGCCTCATGAAATGAACTGCAACCACTCCGGGGGGTCAGACCTGGAGGTGTTAGTGTTAACAGGGCAGAGCGGAGCATGCGTGAGCTTGGGGTCAGTGCACACAGCAGATGACCTAAATTACACAATATGTAACCTAAAAATCTCATGCAGAGAGAGAGAAGCAGAGGGTGAGAGAAAGTGGAAAATATGAAACAGAAAGTTGAAGGACACTGAACTGAAAAAGGCTTCAGGAGAAAACAGGTAAAGAGTTGTGTTGGCATATCCAAAAAAAAGAGATACATAATAAAGGAAGAGAGAGAGAAAAGAAGAAAGATGGTTGATGTGAAATATCAAAAGAATGTGAATCTGTGTGTGTGTGTGTGTGTGTGTGTGTGTGTGTGTGTGTGTTAGATATGAAGAGCAAAAGTGAGGAGACAAAAAAAGGCAAGTGGTCTCTTCTGATGTGGAAAAAATACAGTAATATGAGATCTGTGGAGACAAACCGAGCCAAACAACAGTAATTACAACAGAAAAGAGGAAACAGAAGCAAAGAGTCATGTAACAAATACAGAGGAGAAGAAAGGGATGGAAATATAAGAAAACACAGTAAAAGAGGAAGAGGAAGAAGGGGAGAGGCTGTTTGTTGTTGTTTTACTGTTGTTTTGTTACAGCAGAAGCAAATCTCCTCCCCAATCTCTCCTCTATCTTTCCAGCAGACGGCTTTAATTTGTTCTCACTGAGCTGAATTCTCTCTACAGTGACACAGACTTCCTTTAAGATGACACAGTATTTAAGTCTGTACTGCCATTCTCTAAGATGCCACAGAATATGTTTAAAGTGGGAACAGACTTCACTTAAATTACAGGCAAGTTAAGTGTTATAGTGAAAGTGTTTTTCTTGAGGATGACAGCCCTTTCTTCCTAAGGAGACAGTTTTTCAAGGTGATCCACTTCTCACGGTGATACAGACGCTTTTAAGATGTCCCCGTCTGTTGAGACAGTGATTCTTCACGTGCACACAGTGTTTAAGGGTACTTAATGTCATGATTTTCTTTAAGGATGTGCTACAGTGTTTTCTTGAAGTGAAGTTATTTCACAAGTTTGCATTCTGAGAAAAGAGATGAAAGAGAAAGAGGAGGGCAGTGGGTTCAGATGGATGAAAGTTAGGATAGACGTCTGAGAGAGGAATGGATGAAGGAAGAAAAAGAAGGTGGGATGAAGAACATTTATGAGGAATATGTATCAGAAATGAGGGCAGAAAGAGAGTAAAGGGGGGATGGGGAAAACACTTTTGGGAGAAATGGAGAGAGGCCAAAAGGAAGGAAGGAAGGAAGGAAGGAAGGGAGGGACAGAGGAAGGAAGGAAGGGATGGATGGATGGATGGAGAAAGTATCTCAGCAGCCAGATGGGGTTCCTGTCAAGAGGTGAGCCATATGGCCATATGATGATTCAGCATGGCAGCCTGACAACCGCTGGTTTAACCTCGTTTACACACACACGCACGCACGCACGCATGCACGCACGCACGCACGCACACACACAGTACAGACTGTAACTCATGCATCAAGTCTCGCACAGTCCTGTCCAAACACACGCTACAGTGAATGGGAACCATCCATCATCTCTGCAATGAGACAGAGACGCAGAAGCAGCAAAGCGTGAGCCAAAATTTAAACCAATCAGGCGGCAGCGTGCGTGTCGTCTATCTCACCCAACCACAACCAATCTACAGTTATCTCAAAGGAGTTTATATTGTCCTCTTGTACAGATGTTCTGTCCCAGTACATCCAGAAAGTGACTCAAGTTACATGTCAAGGAACTCAATGTGTTCTTGCTGATCAGATTGTTTCAGCTGAAGTTTCTTTTTTTTTTTTTTTTTTGTGGAAATCATAAGCAAGAAGTAAAGTCAGTTTACTACTACCGACTACTGAGTCTTCTATTATTTGTAAAGATGCCAAAGTACTGAAGATTACTTATGAATCTAACAATGTATCATTGTATATTTTTGGTCTATTACTTACATTTAGAGATGGACATTTTTGAATATTTTAGCTATTTTCTTTCTATCGAAAGACAAAATTTTGGCACACACATCTCTTGATTATCTATTTTCTTGAAGACATGAACACAGACTCCTTACAGTCTTCAAATAACTTAGGACTAGTGTGAAACATCGTCATTTATGATTTGCAATTTTAAATATTCACATACTAGTGCTAATTGTTTCTTATTATTACTGTATTTTAAATTTTATAAACACTTTACACACAGCACATTATACATATTATTTATTAATTTACAACATTTACACACTAATGCTAACTGTTTTTTTTAATCATAACTGTATTTCTATTGTGTATTCCATACTTTTACATGCTGGTACTTATTTCAACTTTTCTACGCTTGGCATCAGAGTGACTGTGATGAACAGCAATTTCCCTAAGGGATCAATAAAGTATTTCTGAGTCTGATTCTAATTCTGATCTTGGAAACATGTTTAAAGTAAGCAACAGGCACTTATTCTAAAAATATATCACATGTTCTTAAATTTAGTTATTTTATGCTTCACATGTTTTTCCTCTTTTTTATACATCTGCTGATAATTTTGGAACATTTAGTCTGAG
The DNA here is from genome assembly GCF_008729295.1 of Plectropomus leopardus. Taxonomy (NCBI): domain Eukaryota; kingdom Metazoa; phylum Chordata; class Actinopteri; order Perciformes; family Serranidae; genus Plectropomus; species Plectropomus leopardus. The sequence continues at coordinate 23,583,374 of NC_056474.1, forward strand.
CGTGTCGCTCAGGCCCATTACTATATTTCGGTAAGTGCTTTCATTTAAATGGAAAAGAAGTTGTTATAGAGGGTTCACTTAACTAACCCCAACGCTCCATTGGTAAAAATATATGCCAGCATTCTCCTTATTCACGTATTAGTGTGTGTATCTGAAAATATCAATCACTGTCAAGAATTAGCTGTTTTTCTCCTGCAACCCAAAAATCAAAGAATTTCCCTTGCAATTTAGTGGTATTTTCTTTTAATCTCATTAAAGACACAAGTAACATGCTTTAAACCTTTAACCAACATAATCCAATAAATCTTATTTCCACATTTGTATTTTGTATTTACCCTTTATTAACAGTTTATTTTGAAAACTGGATGTAGTCACATGCATATCCTTCCGCTAACATCACCAAGTGCGTCACTAGGTCTCCCTGTCAGCTCGATCTGGGGCCGTTTGACCACATTATTTTTAGAACGGACCCTGTGGTTGAGTCATTGGCTCCCTGTAGGTGACCAGGCGCTCACGGGTACTGTGGTGGCTACACCTGTCCCAGAGAATGTGATATGGACGGGGCAGAAAAGAATACTGGCAGCTTGTGAGAAGTGCTGGTTTGCAAGAAAAAGTCACGGTACACTAGAAAGAAAACTGTAGAAGGGCCCGTACTGCATACCTGTGAGTACTGCCCCACTTCAAGCACTGAATAACCCCCACTTTTCTTCTGCGAGTAATGCTCGTATTTGAACTCCACTGTGCTGCATCAGTATGTATGAGAAAATGTCAGTGGGTATGAGTGCGTGTCTGGTGTCTTGTACCTTGTCTGAGCAGCAGCAGTAGCTTTCCTCTCTCTAACTCCAGACTGACGCCGAGTCCTCCCTGTCCGTCTGCATGCAAAAGCATCCCAGAATTCCTCAGGGTTTTAAACTCCAGGGAGACAACCTCGCTGGATGTCCGCCTCGGCCCAGGACTCAACCTGTACACCAGACTGCTGCTGCCGCCGTCAAAACTCACGACATCAGAGGCTGAAAGAGAGAACAGAGACAAGAGTCAGGACCTTACAATCAAATAACAGTGAAGCATCCACGCCAGAACCTTGGTTCAGCAGTTTAACTATGATCCCCTTCATCGGGTGAAAGAATCTTCCCACATCTGTTGTTTGGTTGCAGGAGAGGACTAAATCTAGTAGCAACCTCTGAGGCTGAAATAAAAACTGCAGTTCTTCGAATGGCCACTTGATGCTGGCTCCAAAAGCAAGTCAATCTCCACTGACCTCATGTTAAAATGTCTGACCTAACACAAGAAATAATCATTTCTACACTGGTACAAAAAACAGTTTTGGGGTACATTTTTATAAAACTCACCTGCTTACATTTTTTTAGGCTTAAAGGTATGCGTATTTAAGGGCATGCCCACTTTGAGTGACCTGTGGTTTAATTGACAAGTTGCTACCATTGCAACGATGGTTAGTTTATATGACGATGGTGTAGATTCTACTACTATTTCAGTGTATTTTCAATTAATGAAATTCTTTTGTTAATTGTAACAAAATGGTTCCCTTAGAGAGTGTTGTTCACTAGCTAGTTGAACTACAAAACCCTTTAAGGAGTCAGATCTTTGGTTTTAATGTGTAATGTGTGTGTTTTGTTTTAATGTTTTTTGGCCTGTTTTCACGCACTAAATTTAAAATTGGAGTCCACAAAGTAACAGGTGATGCCGTGTGGCTAAATCCATTATTTTTTATCAGTCTGTGAACTGAGTCTGTATTCTGTTTCTCACTTTTCATCAGTTAGTTTTACCTCAGGGTGTCGCTTGCCTGCTGGGGGTTTGGGCTGAGGTGAGGTGAGTTTAAAGTGTGTGCTGAGTTTAGGGGGTGTGTAGGATGAAAAGAATGGACTGCAAATGCTGAAATGTTAAAAAAAAAAAGCAGCAGCTGAGTTCGGTGTCAATTTCCTTTTCAGCAGTACAACTAATTTCTCTGACTGAACGTTTTTTAATGAACTTGGCAACTCCAGGACTTGCACACAAACACACAACCACTTTGCCTGCAGTAATGCTCTTATTGGATTGTACAGTGTATTTCCTGCTGATTACAGAGCAGCAAGATGAAGCTCCAGAGCACTGAGTCACCCTGAATGCGTAAAGCTGAGAACATTACTTTAACTCCACTCTGCTACTTTATACACTAACGAGGCATTCAGTCCTAGATGACATTTCATCCCAGGATATTGACATCTGACTATAATTATCCCAAGAATAGATTGGTGCTTGTTTATGGCTCATAACTTGGCACTTGGTACTCCTCAGCTACAAGCAAATGCATTAATATGTCCTTCAGTCTGGCACATGTCAGGGAAACAGTATGTGGCAGCTACATTAATTTGGTGTACCTTTACATTGTGTTCAGTCCAGCAGCTGGCAAGTTATTAACCTTTCAACATTTTTAATTCTGTGCAGAAAGTAAATATGCGTTTGGCCTTTTGATTAACAGACTCTTAATTCAAACCTGCTTTAAACACTTGGATACAGTGGAAACAAGCTGTAGACACAACAGTGACATTATTAAGTTGATATGGCAAACCTATAAGCAAACAGTTGTCTATTTACACATCTAGCAGATAGCAACTTAGCAGAAGTCAACTTTTCTGCCTTTGGCTGTCGAGAGCTGCCATTACTGTTTTGCAAACAGCGGCCTATATGTCATATCATCTACTCCAACGCAGTCTCTGATTGGCTGCTTACGTTTTACGCTTATCTTATCAGTATGGTTTCACCAGGCCATCACTCCTTAGCTAGAGAAACTTTGAAATGTTTCAATACTTTTAAACCATTACGAAACCCGTCTCGAGCTACGTGCCGAAGCTGGAAGTGACGAAACTTTTCAAAACAGTTCGATCTTCAGTGTCGAAATTGCCATCTCTATCCTCAGCCATTACATCATCAGCCTTGGGAAAAAAGCAAACAAAAAACACAATAACACGTGTTTAATTCTCGTTTACAACTTGCCCAATTGGGTTGCTGGATTAACAAGCCCAGCATGGCATTTCACTAGCCTTTGGCAACTGGGCAAACCTTATTGTTGAGCCCTGAGAAGGGAAGGCAAAAAAAAGACGTATTTTTGTGTTCTGCATTATCTAGAAATAATATTTGCATAAAAGGAATAAGACATCCAAATAAAATCCTACAGAATAAAAGCTTTATCTCTGTATGTTTTATGACCAAATAAAAAAAAGTGTCACAAAAATGGCAGAAAGTACATATCAAAATATTCTTAATTAACTTTACTCCATCATCATACTATCATTTAATCAGTAGCTCTGTAAGAAAAAAGTCAGCTATTTTATATGCATATAAACAGGTCACTTATACATTTTAATATCGATTAGTTCTTTTGATTGGGATCACAAACATATGAGGGACTGACAGCAGTAGTGTGATGTCTGAGGTGTTGGTTCTATATGAATGTCGAGTGTCTATCAGTTTTTATAGATTTGATTACATGTAAACACCTGTGACTGTTAAGGAAACCACAATGTCTGAAATCTGCCAAAGCACATTATGAAATGTTTTGTTGTGTTGCCTGAACAGCAGATTAATACCCACAATAAATTTTTCACACTGTGGTAAACTGTTTGCTGCTAACAGCTATATATCACCTCCCCTCAGTATATTACATTTGTTTTTCTCTGGAGGATTCAGCTGTGCATGCTACATTAGTTTACTGCCAGGAAAACCACAAGTCTCCTCTGCCAACCGTTACAGCGGCTGATAAACATATCACCCGAATATATATCTGCTGTGTCCTTAAATAACTTTAGAATATTTCCAAACCACTACAGGCTATTTATCAAAATCCATCTTTTAAATGTTTCTCATAATCCATCTTCTTCCAGAGGGGACAGTAGCAAAGACAGTTTTAAGGGACACAGAATGGTTTATATCATAAATCATCTTTCCAGTAATGTGAGTTTCCAACTAATGTGAGTAATTAATGCTAGGAGGTTTGTGTGTTTTCTGTCTCTGTATTGAGACCTCTAAATGTACCAAGTATTCAGAATTTTAACATATTCGGCGTTTTTTTGTTGTTGTTGTGGACCTGTCAGGCCACATGAGCGAAGGTAAAGCTAATATGGAGCTATTATGGGAAGTAAAGCAATCAGATTCATTATGGTTATGTGTATTTGCTTTACTCACTGTGATATTTGTGTTGATGCATGCCAAATTTGTATTATTTTTACACTAAATAAACAGTGTTCAGCCGGCATGGTGGTGAAGTGGTTAAAACTGTCACCTCACAGCAAGAGGGTCCTGGGTTCTAACCCCATTTGGCGTGGCGTTCAAAACTTTGTTGGGTGGGGGGGGTTGCATGTTCTCCATGTCTCAGCATGGGGTTTTCTCTGCGTTCTCCAGCTTCTTCCCATATTCCAAAGACATGCAGGGTAACTGGTGACTCTAACTTGGCGGTGGGTGTGAATGTCAATGTAAGTGGTTGTCTGTCTCTGTGTTAGCCCTGCGATAGTCTGTGACCTGTCCAAGGTGTATCCTGCCACTCACCCAGTGACAGCTGGGATAGGCTCCAGCACCACCGCAACCATTGAGAGGATAAGCGGTTACGGCGAATGAAGTAATTACTGAACACTTTTCAACTACACTCAATTTCAAGTATTTGGATCTTTCATCTCCCCAGCAATAAAATACATCTTTATGTGCTAAGTAGCAAATGTATGTAAATTGTCATTGTGAGCATGTTTCTATGCTAACATTGGCATTTCACTCAAAGCACCACTGTGCCTCACAGAGCAGCTAGCGTGGCTGTGAAGTCTTACTCTTGATAGAAAATGTATAGTGAAATTATTTTTTGTTTATTCACATGATAAACATTTGCACTGGTACTGGGAAATGGTGAAAAGGGAAGATAACCTGACTTCTAAGATACTGTTACCTGACAGAAAAACCTTAAACAAAATAACCCCAAAAAAACCCTGTTTATTTGTACTGGCGACAATTAAAATTACTCTATGTGACACCTTTGATATATATTATGTTTTAAAAGAATCAGTGTTCAAAACAAATGTTATTTTCAAAGCTTTCAGTCTGACTACAGCCTGACTTCAGATAAAAGGAGGAACCAGAAATAATAGAGAGGCGAACAGCTAGAATATGAGACACACACAGTCCATATGGAAATCATGTTTACACATTAATATTTACTGTTTGATAAATGTATTTGAGCATATATGTAAATGCGTGGAGCCGTTTTGATATTCATGAGCGTGGTGTGTTATTTCATGAACAAACAGCAGTGAGGATGGAAATCAGGGCAGAGACACAGCAGGGAATTAACGCTGAGAGGACAGAGCATTACAAACACCTGCTACTTTCACCAAGTTATGAGGAGGATGAAGAAGATGAAGATCAGTGAGGATTGAATGCATGTGAAGTTAAGTCGTGCTTATCCAAAAAGAAAAAAAAAGAAATTAGATAATAAAACTACAAGATGTTTTTAAGGTGGAAGTGAAAAGAGCAGTGACATTGATGTTTGTTATTTTATGAAAGGAGAACCTGTTAATCTAATAATTTAGTCACTGGCTCAAATAAGAAAACAGTTTTTTGCCATGGAACCATTATTAATACGAAGAACTGTGTAACTTAAAAAGAAAATCAGAGTGGGGAAAAGGTGAAAAAATATGTTTCTGTGGGCTGTGTGTTTAGTTCAATGTGTTGTTGCAAGCGGCTGATGCTGCCAGTGTGTTGTGTGATCTGGGAAATTAAACGGGGACAAAGGAAACTGTTAACACTGCATGTTTTGTGTGATGCGTGTTGTTTTCACTGTTAATAACAGAGGTGAGAGTGTAAATTAGTTGTGAAATCTGGAATTACTTCCAAGAAAAGATGTTTGACGTGCTTTGTGTCTGTGGGCTATCGCAAAAATGTTCATTTGTGTGATATGTAATGAGTGTTTTTTCTCTTTTGAACACTTTTCACACAGAGATTGCGCTAAAGGGCAGCTACAAAGTCCTCTCTTTATGTGAGTAAAGAGTGTTGCTGGAGTTTCTATACCCATGATTTATCTCCCTTCTCCAGGTATTTTGGAAGTTGGTGAAGTTTATCCAGAAACCTTCACCCGACCATTTTCACACAGAAACAAACAACAGCGGTAGCATGCCGCTGCAGTGAGTGATTTTAGACAGCCTGCCGGCATAGTGGAAGCAAAAGAGGCATGACGGGAACTTTAAACACTACAGCATCAGCCTCTAGTGTGACATTTTACATTAGAATCAGCAGTGTTTTTTTTAGATTTTTTTTTTTTTTGGTGACTGATTTCATCCTCTGATTGAAGGGTTAGATCCTCCTGAATTTTTTTCCCTAAAATTGCGGAAATTTTTGGCCACTGTTCTTTTTTCGAGTGAGCTGCCAACAGCTGCTAACTGCTTTTTAAATCTCACACATTGGGTCACACACAAATACACGCCATAAAAACATTCCCAATCATGGTCCCGTCCTACTGGCTGTCCCTTTAATATATTACTTTTATTATTACCTTTGCTGCCAGCTCAAAGGTTAGACAACTCTGTCCTACCATTCTGCAATCGTGACTTTTACACAGAAAGGCCAGGCAGCATAATGGCATGATATTCCAACCTTGAACAGTGAAAGGGGCTATTGATTGGAGAGATGTTAATTATATCTGAATACTTAGAGGTAGTGATTTGTCTTTGTTAAATCCTCAGTGCAAACCTAATTTCCCTGGAGAGAGTAAGTAAACTCTGCAGGTCATGTAGATCAGTGGTTCCCAACTGGTGGGTCATGGTCCAGAAGTGGGGGTGGGTGTGGGTCAGCTCTTGCAATATGTTATATTTTTTTGTGTTCTTGTTTGCATTTTGTGAAAAGAAATTGAATATGTGGTAATTTATCTAATCTGTGGACTTAACACTAATGTCTAAAGAGAAATCTGGACCCCTGTGGTTTGGCCTGTTGGGAACCATTAATCTAGATAGAACCTTAACCACCAGCATTTCTTAAGGAAGAAACATCTCTAGAGAGTCCAGTTAACCCAATAAAGAAAATAAGACTCACTGTAAGGACATCCATAGGTCTCTAGGCGGAGACCGATCCTCCCGTTGGGGTTCCAGTCCAGAGGAATGAGGCGGAGGAAGCGAGCGATTGCTGGCTGCTGCAGTTTGTACTGAACCACGCTGTCTGCATTACTGTTACCTGGAAAAGACTGAAAACATGAACACAATGAGGTCTTGTCTGTTTTGTATCTGCTTTATTGCTACCTGCAAAATGCTCACACGTCTCCTCAAAGCTACAACCATCAGGGCCTTCAACTCAACACATGACACAGAGGTAAGGACAGAGTCTCATTTAATCTTAGAAAAAGATGACGTGAATTCTTCAGCAGCAGCCTTTGATGAGCAGAGAGAGTGAAAAAGACATGATGAGACAGATTAACTTTGAATAGGAGACAGGAATAAAGAGTCACAGAAGAAAAGGAAAGAGGAGATACAGCAAAGAGAATCAAAAGGGAAATGACAGAGGGACAAAATGAAAGGGAAGGAAAATCACATGGTGAGAGGGAGATAAGCAGTATCATCAGAAAACCAGAAGAAGGAAATAAAAGGGAGAGAGGAAATTTGAGAGGAATGGGTGAAAAGTAAAAAAGATCACCACTCGTGTCCTCATCCCCATCCCTCCAGGCGGGAGGAAACAAACCGATAAAGATGAGAGGGACGATAAAGAAAAGATGGATTGCTATATTTTCAAGCACCCACAGGCTTCTGAAGAAGGAGGACGACTGAGAGAAAGGCGAAAAGAGACAACAGCATATTTTCTCCCTGGTCTTCAGGCCTGTAAGCTAAAAACCGAAGCCCAGTAGACGTTGATCCAACAGCTCTGATATCAACTTTCTCCTCTGACAGACTCTGTAAGCTCGACTGACTAATGCACAGAAGTTGTGAAACACTTTGAAATGAGTTAGCTTGTGCTTGGTTTATGTAGAGTGTCAGATCAACATGTTTTTAAGCTCTACTCTCTCAGAGAAGATCCTCACTGCTGAGATTAGCTGGATTACCTCCATATGAGGAAACTCCTTTGGCTCGACTACTAATCAAAAGCTCCTCTCTGCACCGCTGTAACAAATGTGGCTTTACCCCGGATACACATCCAAGAAAATGGTAGAAAAATGTTATCCTTTCTCCATGTTTACTGCATTATTTAATGTGGTATAAGGCTCACAAAAAGCATGCAGGTAATAAATTCAAACATATTTCGAACTGGCTCTCGTGTGTTTGATTTCAACAAATGCTATTTTGTGTTCCCGTGGCTGTATACTGGACCATGTACATCACCAAAATGACATTGGTGTGGAAGGAAAGCACAGAAGAAGAGTTCTGTGTCTACCAGGAGAGAGGTAACGGCTGGCTGCCTCTGCTGTTCATCTGACTGATTTCTTCATTAATCAGCTCTACAGAGACCAGCTGAGCTTTTTCACTTTAATGGCCATGCTGCTCCATGTCTCTGCCATGTTCTTACCCATGATCGGTGGAGGAAAAAGCACAAAAACGACCTGCTAATGTTGAAACACAATTAGTTAACATTATACCCATTGTTTTTGCTATAAAAGTAAAGGCAGTGGTGTGACAATCAAACTAAAGTAACTAGAATGTCATCATTTTATCCTTTTAGAAATTTGTGAAAAATGTTGTCAGAATTAGTGTGTGAATTCTTGAATTATAAACAAAAACATGTTTTGTGGGCCAAAATCTAATCAGTTCATCTTTGAGTCGAAGTGGATGGTTGTGCCAATTATAAATAAAAAAATCCCTCATGGGGTTTCTGAGGCGTCACATTTACAAGATAGGGCTGTATGTATGGACGGATGCACAGCTGACATATTAGACCAAAAAATAATCCCTCTGGCTGCGGCAATCACTGACACTAAAGCATAGATGATGATTGGGAATGTGAGTTAAATGACAGGGCTCCTCTAAAATACTCAAAGTGCGGTAATGTTTGTTCTCCAAGTGTCAGCTCTCCTCCTGTTTAGAGTTTGAATGTGTAATTGAGATTGTGCTACAAATGAATACATATACACTTTTAAAATATAATCTGACAAAACTGGGGGTGGCATGATAACAAATTTTACTGCTTAAGATTATCATGGTCAAAATACATTAAAAAAAGTCTTTAACCATAACTGTACAGAGTCGTACAAAAAGAGCATTAGTGAAAAGGCAACCAGATGATGTCTGGTGAGGAAGACATAGCGAGAGAGAAGTGATGGATTATTTACAAAATAGTATCATATGTGTACAATTACGATACAATACAGTATTTCATTTCACAGTTATTGTTTAATGCTGTTATACTGTGACAGCTCTAGATAAGCCAAACATGTATGTGTCTAAGCAGGCTGAAGATGTGAGCAAGTAAAAAAAATATAAGTTGTAAATCTAAATTTTAGACTGCTGTTACATTTAGAGGGATTTTAATACACACTGTTTATTACTTTTGAAACATTTTTTCATTATACAATTAAAACTGCATATATTTTTTAATGTGTTTGTACTGTATCTAAATTTACAACTAACATGTAGGGGCTTTAAGTCTAATAAAGTCTACATATAGTGTAAGTGTATACAAGAGATGTGTTTTTTTAATTTCTTTCTTGTAATAATTTAATAGCTATCCGTAGAGTTCCCTATGAAAAGTATAGAACCCACCAGTCAGGGAAAGAAGAGCTGTTATCTACGACACAATCTGTCATTTTGTAATCAATCCCGTTCTTTAACATCTTCCAAATATTTGCACCTACAGTAACAGTGACGGATAAAATCGACATCTTTACTTCCTCCTTTGAAAAGTCAAAGGCAGAGAGTGAGAGACAAAAATGACACTGAAAATAAATAAAACAAAATCGGCCCACCTGACTGCCTCTGTGTTCGTGATCAGAAGCTTAAGTGTTTTCTTAACAGGTCTGCAGAGTCAGCAGAGAGCTTCAACACGGCTTCATGCATTATAAATGAAGAGATAAACTCATGATGACTCAGTTTATCTGTACAGGATAGATGGAGCCTCATGTTGTAGCACTATATCACTTCATGTGAATTACACAAAATAAAACATGATGATGTTTATTGATCCCTGAGGGGAAAAAGAGTCACTGCGAGAGCAAAAGAACATAAGCAAAAACAAATGAAGTCAATCGTTTGAAAGGATGGAAATCATATGTATATGCAGTGTGGTGCAGTTTTAACCCCACTGTTTTCATGGTACAGTTCACTGCAGTATGGACTCACCCCTATGCTGTCTTCCTGTCTGTACTGTTTCAGTTGTGTCCAGTGTCGCTGAACATCAGCAGGTACGACGTCAGCCAATCAGAGCTGCCGTAGCGGCCCTGAGTAGCCACAGCAGTGATCTTAGTCCGCTCGCCCAGGCTGACCTCCAGCCACTGATACCTGTCTGAGGTGAGAGGAGACCAACCTCCAGCTCCTGCAGGAAGAGACGGAGAAAATCCAGCATACATAAGTGATTCATTAGATTTCCATTTACCTGAGAGGAGATGAAATAGGCTTTGGAAGATGCTGAAAAAACTGAATTGCATTGCGTGACCTTTCATTCTGAACTAAAATCACACTTCTTTGTTATGAAAGCCAGATGAAGAAAATGGATTGAACCACAGCAAAAACCTATAAATCCATTTTTAAAGTTATGATGGGATATAAATCATACTTTAAAAACTTTTTTGATGAATTTTAATCACTCATATTTGCTTTGCGACCCACAGTGGCATTAAGAGTGTGTTTGTCTTCGTATCTAATCAGAGAAACACATATTGCCCCTACATTTGTGAAATGAATCAGTATTGGCTATTTTGCTTGCTAAAGCAAAAGAACTCCAATATTTTCCAATATTCTGACACACAATAAAGGACTGAAAGCACCCTTGTTGTTGTAAAAATTACAACATGAATCCAAACTATAATGCTTTAAGATCACTTGAGAAAGCTGTCAAAGTCCAACCTAACCATAGTTAATAGGATTGTATGCTGTGAACACAGACAGGGGACAAATTCAATTAAAATTAAAAGAAAAACAATTAATAAATATGAATAAATGAATTAAATATGAATAAATAATTTAGTTAGGAAACAGGACACATGCAGACGCTCTCCAACACCATCACCAAAACACCACATGAGAGAATATCTTTTGCAAAAAGATGATTCCACTTACTGTGGTGGCCTGAAAGTGGCATCAACTCATGACAAATAAAGTAGAATAACGAGAGAAGAACATAGAGGCTGAAATCATTTCTCATAAACAATAAAGTGGTGCCAAACATTGATTAGTTTTACAGTGTGTATCCTTCCTCATATTAAATGTCATCAATAAAGCGGCTGTGTTGTGATGTATTGATTGCTTGTGCTGCGGGTCATCAGGTTGGGATGTTTTCCCAAAGAAATAAAAAGAGGTGATTGATTAGAGTTGAATTACTGAAGAAATGTGCACATTTCTGTGACCTTTCTCATGCAAAACAGCATCAACAGGGGACTCTGATACAATATATTTAGTAACATTGGATTCAAGCCACTTATTGATGCATACTATACAATGCAGAACTGCACAGTGTGCTGGTGGGACTGTGCCTTACTTCTTATCCTCAAAGCTGTAGTGTATTTTTTGTATGTGTGTGTGCTTGTGTGTGTGTGTGCGTGTGTGTGCATATGAGAGGAAAATTATACAAACTACCCATATTGCATGCGTGACTGTAGGGGTAGTTGACAGAAGTCTGCCCGGACAGATAAACTGTAGCTGATCAAATGGGCTGCCACACAATAAAGACTCTCCAAAAACTGAAAAAGTAGGCAGTGTTTGTGTGTGTGTGTGTGTGTGTGTGTGTGTGTGTGTGTGAGTGTGTGTGTGTGTGTGTGTGTGTGTGTGTGTGTGTGTGTGTGAGAAGGTGTGTGTGTGTGTGTGTGTGTGTGTGTGTGCGCGCGAGCGTGTGCATCGGAAAATATGTTATCAGGGCCAAAACAACAACTCAGAGATTAAACACCATATGTGCAGATTCTGAAGATGGAGGATGCTGACGAGTTTCCCGCTGAGCTCACACACACACAAACACACATGCATGCAAAGTGAGTGTTGGAAAGCCTTACAAAGCACAGACACACCGAAAGTCATCTTAAAGCCTGTTGACTTTGAGAAAGACATTTCAGTCGTCTTCCCTCCAACAGCAGCAAGCAAATATTGCATTCAAGCTGTCAGTTACAAGCACCACATGTTATGAGTTAACATGGTTTTGGTAAAAATCAAAAGATTGTTCCATTTTTGTAGCAAAAATCAAATCAAAGTCGATTCTGAAGTTTTTTAACTATGACAAGATACAAAGGATAAAATGAGAAATTGTTGAAACTAATTTTCATTTTTTACGTGTCATGTTTGTCAGATTGGGTCTCTGTGTCCACTACATGGTACCGGCTCTACTCTACTCGCGTTTGGTATCAGGTACTTTTCTGGGGGTCGCTTTCCATTAGAAGATAATACTGTAGCTGGTCGTCATAATGACGCCGTGGGACACTGCTGTGACGTCAGTTTCAACACGACACAGACATACGCACAGGGTTCGCATTACACTATTTTGTGTCCCAATGAAGGGTCTGCATCCTTCGGAGGACGCAGCCCACGTGAAGAACGGCGTTCTGAAGATAACTGTATTATATTTCTGTCCTCTTGAGCGTTTGGTTCAGAGCAAAACATCTTCAAAACTACTCACCAGAATGTTATACAGTTATCTGTGGAAATTCACAATTCCTTAAAGATTATTTTAAATGATTTTAGTGACTCCCTGACCTTTTAACTAGTGACAGCATCAGGTCATAACTCCACTTAAAGCAATATGTAACGCTTTTTTAAAACTAATTTACAAATTTACATTTAATAAAATGTAGGTATTCAACTTTGCCATCTTGAGTGCCACCATCAAGCACATATTCTCATATAAACAGATTAAATAAAATATGAAACACTCAATCTGACATTAAAATGTTCTGAGAGCATGGACGCAAGATAGAGAAAGGTTTTTTCTTGAAATATACAAAAAAGCAAAACTATTAAGCAACTTTATGTTTCCAAAAGTGAACCATTTTGATGATTCAACTGTTATTTTTTATGAGTCCTAATGGTGCTTTCTATTTTGTGAGTGATTACTGCTGAAGCATTCCTGCGTGCTCTGTCTGAATCTTGTGTACGAAGACCAACATCATTTCATCATCTCTAATGACAGTTTTTCTTGAATTTGTCACTTTGTGATGACAGTAAGGTCAGTCTAAGATCCTCACTTATGCAGTGACTTATTAGTTTGTTTCATATGGTTAGATTACAGCATATATTCCCACCCTGAGTATCATGAGTTCAAAAGGGCAACCGTTAACTTCAACAGCTTTCGCTGTCAGTCAGAAAAGCCTCTGAACAATGTGTGGTGGCAGACTGAGGAGAAAAGCTCAGTGGTGAGAATGAATTGGTGTCGGTCCGGCGCCTGGTGGAGGCTGATCTTTAAAGAGCTAAAGGCCAAAGCTAATAAACACTTGACTAACAGACGTGTCCGCTGACAGGAGAACAGACGAGAGGAGACACTCTGACCTTTACTCATGAAGATTCGACTGAAGAAGAAAAGAGAAAGAGATGATAGGGAAACAGCTCAGAGACAGAGAGGTACAACAAAGATTTACTGTGTCAACGCTGACAGTAGAACTGAAACTAATGCAATTGAGGTGAAGTGACGGCTAAAAATCTGCACACTTTTTGTCAGGGCTGTCACTTTAAATCAAAAAGATCTTGTTGCTTTCTCTCCCTTGTGTCTGCTAAGACACCAGATCACCCACTGAAAAAAGAATAACGTAGCTCAACACTGACATCACTGCTCAGGTGGCCAAACAAGGTTGAAATCATCATTGTTGCAAAACAAATCAGAAAATAGTGAGACAGTCCCAGTGGAAATGTAACAGCAGACCTACAGGATCATATGCCACTTTATATACAGCCTTTGATATCTTGTTTGGTGCATGTTTAATTCATTAAATAAACAACAATTTAAGTTGCTCTTTTTTTGCTGTGCCGTTATCAGGCCAGCATGATAAAACACATTGTTCTTGTCAATGAGATGTTAACTTGATAAACAGATAGCAAAAGGCTGCGATATTGCACTCAAGAATTTTTTTTTTGTTAGTTTAAAGAGAATATCAGTAAAAGCTCTACTTAAAACTCCAGCATTTTGTCTAAATTTGGTCAAGTCTGACTGCAGAAAAACAAGATGGCAAGGACTGAAATGTCAACTTGAGGCGTGTCCATGCAACAGACTCATGTTAGAGGCTAACCCAGACACTCTGAGCTGAAGAATGAGTAAGTCACCGTGCAGCAACAGACTCGTTCAGCAAATAACAAAGCTAGCACAAAACACACAACCACAGCAGAGAGCAATAACTGCCGGCAGTTACGATGGTAGATTCAAGCTGAAAGACTGAACAGGTACGTTTGTGACTATTGCAGCTATTGTGCTTGTGTTTATATTTTTGTGGCATCTAACAAAGTTGTTTATTCACAAATGTATTAGACTGAAAGAGCACGTTGTGGAGTGTCGCTCACACACAGGGTGAACAGGAAATGCCACTGATGCTACGCACTCTAACGTTAGTTTTTCCATAGAAGGGAAGAGGTTATCATAAGGTTGGCTTCTATGCATCATCGAGTCATAATTTCATGCCCCTAATATGTATTTTTATGATATCCAAAATCTCTTCTCATATCACTTTATCAATATAACGATGTATCGGCCAGCCCTACTTCCAAACTGGCATTTCCTAGTTGGTGAGCATGTTTGAAGAGCTTTATATTGGAATTTGAAAAAATGAGGCTTAGAGAGGACAGAAGGACAGACGGAAAATTATGTTTCCAGAATTAGCTGGCTGAGCGTGAGTGCAGTCTTTGTTAAGGTTAATTGTGACATAATATGAGGTGCAGCCAAGTACAGCAAAGCCCTGACAGCCTGAATAAGCCTGGATGCTTCTGGCTACTTCTCTATAGGGAACAGATGGATGGATAAGTAAACAAATGACTGTTTCCTCATCAATAATGTACTGATACTCCATCAGACATTTACAGCGAAAAAAGACAGGTTGAGAGAGGAGGGAGACATGTCGAGGGGCAGTGAGGGAGAGAGGACATGAAGAGGCAGACAGGAGGTAGGACAGACAGGCAGGCAGCTTAAAGGGATGTAAAGGCAGCTGGAAAGTCACGTTACAGGCATACTGTTATAAGTGCCAGATCCAGAATAAGTGCTGGTCATTTGCATGAGAATACAAAGTCTGGAGGGTAATTTCAGCAGCCTGATAACATGTCAGTCTGACAGAGAGTCCAACAGGAAGCTAATGGGCTCAGTGCAGCACTGACAGCAGCAGCGGGCTGGAAAACACTGCAGGTTTTCTGCAGGCGAAGCAGGTAAGATTTACATTTTTCTAAATGCCACACCACAAAAAGGTCATTTCAAGAAAGTCAAAACATTATTTTATGATGTTTAAAATGTCCTCTTTTTCTTCTCTCAGATATTTAATCTTGTGAAGCACTATTTGCATTAAATATTATTCAACTTGTTTCAATGTAACTGCTCTTGCTCATCTTAATAAGATATTTAACATAAGTATCCACTAGAATTGACAAGAAACAAGTCCAAAAAGTGGACTGCATGGTTGTCACATGATTTGTTGAAAGAATACAGATGGAAGATACATATTTTTTCACCAGTAGTGCTGTTTATCGAGCTAGGTTGTTTTGGTGTGAGTTGCCGAGTGTTGGAGATCGGTCGTAAAGACCTCTGTCTGGAATGTAATGTATATATACATTTGAAAAACTCAGCAGCAATGTCTCTTGCAAGAAATCATCACCCAGTTAATCAAGATAACCCACAGACCTTGTTAGCAGTTTTATGTCCGAGCTTTACTGATCTGTTCTGCCAACTTCATCACTTTGCAGAAGAAAGAATGCATCTACTAATGGACGAGAGGCTTGTGGTCATGACAGTGAGATGTAAACATTAATAGCATCCTACCTGGCTGAGCTGTGATCACTATGTAAAACTCACACTGTCAAGAGCCTCTTCTGACTGAGCAACTGTTTCCAAGGGAGTTTAACCGTTCAATCTCAACATGAACGAGAAGCCTTTGAACAGCTACAAAATCCATGAAAACTGATCAAACTTTATGTGCTAATGAAACTGGTGGGATTTGATGATGAGGATGTTTTCATGATCTCCGAACCAAAGCTATATTTCTATAAAGAGATTAGTGTTCAGGAGTGTGATTTTGTACAATTTATTGTATTAATTTTGACGGTGGTCTTGCTACCAGAGGAGAACAACTGAGAAAAGACTGCATTCATAAAAGTTAACAGTTGAACTTCTCGCCTCGGAGGACAACTAAATATGGAGGTCAATACCTGATGAGTTTGCCGTTGTTACACAGTCAGTCCCAATTTACAGGTTCCAATTAAAGTTTAATTCCACCTTCAAATCTCACTCTTTGGGAAAGCGATTATTGTGGCACAATAATCATTTTCAAGTCCATTCCAGCATAATTGCAGTGGCATCACTGATAACTGTCAGCCTCGCCTACTGAAGAAAGAAAAGGTTTAAACACAGAAGCTGCTATTAACATTTGGCAGGAAGACAGAGCTGGCTAAATTAGTTCGTACCAATGAAAATGAAAATGTGACAGCAGATGGAGTGAAACTAATGATTACAACAGAACACAGAAGATAGACAGGGACAATTAAGATTGAGGAAGAAAGGAGGTGGAGAAGAGGAAGGAAAAATGAGAAATTAGGAGGTAGGAAAGTGAGAGAGAAAAGAAAAAAAAGCGAGGAGGGAAACCAGTTCATTCATCCTCAGATCCCGGGTAAAAGACCATTCATCTCCAATCAATAGACTATCAGAGCTTTTTATCCACTTCTGGTATCAGACTCAGAGCCATCAGGCCCTGTGATCAGCTACATCAGGTCAAAGTCTGAAGCACAATGTCAGGTCCTCTGGTCTGACTGCAGAGAGAAACTACTGCTGGGTTTCAGAAAGTGTCTCTGTGAAAATAGGTTACATAAGGTTGTTATTTCCCTTTGGCAGAGCCGCAGCATTAAAAAAAAAGGCAGTCTTAACATCCTATTAAGGTCAGTTTTTGCACTGAAGTGACTTGTTCAGCATAAAGATAGGACCTGTGGTCTGCAGGTCGGTCCATCACTTTGGTCACAACTGAAATATCTCAATGACTGCGGATTGACACCATATTTTGTAGAAACATTAATTTTCTCCCACAGGATGAATAATAATAACTTTGGTGATCCATGGACTTTGCATCTAACACGGAGGCGCTTAAAGTTTTGCCAATTAGGGGTGCCAGCATATGATTGAGGAACACACAGGAAAAGGGCAGTCACGAGTTGTCCACCAAAGTTACTAACTTTAGCAAATAACACTAGCGATGACAGTATGTAATTTCCCTGACACTTGTGAGGTGTCATTAGTTGCCATTCTAACAGATGCTTTCTAGAACTTGTCATCCCTAGCCTGATAGATGTTTTTTAGTGAAGCACAGTTTGATGCAGTATCCTGGTAGTGTATTAAATGTAAGCTATTGAAAGTGAAAACATTGAAATAGACTACAAATTATTAAAATTCATAGTTTCCCACAGATGTTCAATCTATGTGTGCCGACAGCTGACGAGGGGAAGGGATCAGCAGACTTCCTGTTTGTGTTTTGTGTGTGTGTCCGATTCTAATCATTCTGTGTTACCTCTCTGAAATAGGTTAGGTTTTTGCAGGTCCGTGACGGCAGAAATCTTAATGAGTTTTTTGAGTTTGGCTCACAAGGTGCAGAATCGATCAGATGATTAGTGTGTAGTCACTTCGATCAGATTAGATCAGTGGATCAGGTCAGAGGAGGTCAGAGGAGCAGCTGCTGCAGAGGTAAATGAAAGCAAACTTTCAGACCCAGCAGTGGACTGTAGGGTGCGCATTTACCTTGGGAACACAGCTGGTTTCATCCACAGTAGGTTTGAAGAGAGATGGACAATACTTAAATGGAAGCACTGTAGTTTTAAGAATAAGAACATTCTATTTTTATATGAATTAATGAATGATTATGTTTCATTTTGACTGAATATAGCATTCTGCTGCTCTGCCTGTGGCCACAATGCACAAAATGTTTCTGACAGCCACCACTGGCCTGTAGGCCACCTTAGAAACTGTGATCCAGCACCATCATCAGGTGAAGACTAATGACCTTCCCATCAGCCTTTGCTGTGCTCTGGGTTTAATGCTAGTTAAATGCCACCATGCTAACATGCTAAACTAAAATGATGAAAAGTAAAAAAAAAAATGACACCTCTAAAAATGAACTTGGAACATTTTCAGCAGACTAGCATACTGATGTTAGTATACAGCTTAACAGAGCTGCAAGTTTGGCCGCAGCCTCTTGTTGAATACCATACCACAGACGGCCAAACATTCACCAAATCCCTCTATAAGCCTTGCATGCCCTGTTTTAAAGCCAGTTCATTGGATATACATTATATTTAAGTCAGCTAAACATGAAATGCCACACAAATTATTTACAAAAAATGTAGTGCTTTGATATAATCGATTCATCCCTATCTAAAACCAACATATTCACGTAAACATTACCTGGATGATTCCGAATATGGGTATAGATTTGAGGTATGTCACTGACTTGCAGTTTTCGAAAAGAAGGAATCCCTGTTCACTGTATGTGAGTAAATGAACTGAGAGAGAAGTTGCTCCTCAGAGAACAACCGGAGGAGACAGAGTGTTAGCAGGAGGAGATGGAAATGAGACAGAGATGTTCATTTATTCATTGATTTCCTCGGCGAGCAGCTGGAATCGCTCTCTGGGATCCTGCATCATGAATGTTGCTGAGGGAAAAATGTGACACACACAGCTTTTCTTATCTACCTACTACATGCTAGAGCCAGATTAGGAAAATGCATGAATGTAACCACTGCTGTTTGCTTGTTTGTAAAGCCATGGTATTTGCTGTGAAGGCAAATTTCACAGTGTTTAATTATAGGACTATACTGTATATCATCAATCTGTTGTCCATTACATTCTGAGAGCAGGGCCTTGACATTTTATACAAAATGAACTTTTGTTTAAATGTGGGTAAAGTTAAGTAAATTTCCAATTAACTTAATTTCCAATCTGTAAGTGCAACAGACTGCTTAAAGTACTTTACCTTTATCAGCAGATGGCTCTTTAAAAATTCACCATCAGCTTGATCCCTCGAATACTCTACTAACCTATTAGAAAACCAAGCTAATAAATCTAAACAGAGCAAGCCACTTCAAGCCAAGCCATGCTGACCAGATAATCATGACATCAAAACATCTGAGAAGCAGTGTTGGGAGGCATTTTGGTTTCTACACTGTAGTTTGCAAAATTACTGATAAAGGGGGATAATAATTTTAATAATTGATTAGCTCGGCCCATGTTATGATGTGAGGCAGGCCTTATGGGAATGTCAGCCAGCCAATGCTGCTCCTTGTGTAGCTCATGTGATGAGTTACAAAAAATGAGGCCGTATTCATTGACTCGGGTGTAAGCATTTAAAGAAGCTTTTTCAAAGCAAGACCACCACGATTTAAAGCTAACGCTTTAACAAGCTTTATCGGTAGCCTGGCTACACTGATCCATCACAAAGCGGAGAGAATACAAACAGAAAGTACTGTATGTCTGTCCATGTCTAAGTTTATTTTTAATATCCTATAAGCATGCATTTTGCCATCAAAACAACAGTGCTGCTGAAATATCCTGTTCAGTTATTTAGAGCACCACACTCTCAGAGCGGCAGAGCGTATTCTGGGCACAGATGGAGCAGCAGAGCTCAATCTATTTTGACTTAACTTTCATTTCTTCAAGCAATAGCACTCTCATTGAAGCGTACAGCTTCAGATTGGAATTTACAAATGCACCTCTAGGAAAAGACACTTTAGTATGACGTTCTGGAGTTTTTAAATATTTCATGCCACTGGTGGGGCCACTGTTTTTCAGGAGGTAGAGCGGGTCGTCATTTTATCAGAATATTGGCGTTTTAGTCCACGCCTCCTCCAGTCTGCATGTCAGAGTATACTTGGGAAGGATACTAAACCTGATAATGATGGTTGTTACATCAGTAATAAATACTGATAATAAATACTGAATAGCAGGTTGCATCTTGTATGGTGGCCTCTGTCACCAATGTGTGTGAATGGGTGACTGTGACTCTGTAGTGTAAAAAGCACTTTGAGAGGTCGGAAGACTAGAAAGATGCTATACAAGCGCAAGTCCATTTACCTTTTTAGTCTGAGACAGTCTACAGAGAATCCTTTATTTTGTAACAACAGGACTTAAGCAATTCCTAATACATATCAGTAACGTTTTCCTTTTATTCTCAGTACATGGCTGTATACTCAATTTCCATTTATTTATTTTCTTTTTGTTCTTTTTTCTACTGTAGTGGCCTTGTCAGCACTTACTCATGATGTAGCATATGTGTGCTTTTTTTGTTTATCATTTGCTTGAAAGAGCATGTACAAAGAAATGAGTATGTTTTTTTTAAATAAAATGCTGGAAATAAAAATTTGCTTTTCAAACCAATTATTATAATCAATTAATCAAAGCAATAACCTACATATGAATTTATTATTATAACAGTTGTTGGTTGCCATCCTACAACAAAGAAAAGGCTGTTAGCTGACTTTCTAAAAGAAAAAACAAAACAGTTGCCTTACTTGACATTACATACGACAATGTGGGGACCTACTATCTTACCAGCCAGATGACGCAGCAGAAACAAAGCAATGTAAAGGGTTCAACCTTGTCTGACTGTTTACTTATATACTGCATTTGTACAACACCACATGGAAAAATATAAAGACTAGGCTGAAGGTGGTCTGGGAGAGTGACCACCCATAGATTGACATCACTGGCTACACATGCCTTTGTTATTGGTTAAAAAGCTAGACTTTGTCAAGGTACTGAGAGTATGGAGCAGTCACTCTGAAGTACAGAACTTATTAAAAAAATTTAATATGAAATGGTCCTAGGTCACAGTTTTCATTAAAGCACTTTAACTGCAGGTCTTACACATACAGTGTCTTTGATATCTTTTCATATCTGGCATCTTTGGCTCATCTGTCTCTTGTCACAGTTAATGAAAGACCAAGAAATGTCAGCAGCATTACAGTAGACAGGCTTTAGACCAGCAAGTGTCAGAAAAGGGCAGCGAGGAAAATGAGCTCTTGCAGTCTAAACTACATGACTGAAGTATTAGGGCAAACTTAACTTTTTCCTACTTGCAATGTTGGCAGTCTTGGAGTTCAATCACACTCTAAGATTACATTTTTTAGTAAAAGCTAAGCTTTAAATATAGTTCATTGTGCTGTTACAGGTGATACAGATGCAAAGTAATACCCCAGTAGAAAGCAGATTTCTGGTTTTGCCACTCTGGTCCTGCGTATGAGCTTAAACTGGTTGGATTTATGCAAAGCTGCTCAACCGGCATTTGTCCTTATGTCAAATTAAGGCAATTTCAAAAGTAGCCCACCACAGTGCTAACTCCAACTCAAACTGCATTAGTTATAAGCAACATGACAGCGTGATTAATAATAGTAATGTAGTTATTAAATTCATTACCTTTTTTGTATCGGTATTACTCTTCTTATTATTAAACTTACCAATAGAGAAACTAGTGTCATGCGAGTCACATGTAATTTACTGCAGAGCTGAGGTGGCTGGTGTCGAAAACATGAGAGAGATTAAATTTTAGCAGAGGAGGAACAGGGAAGAGCAGCACACATTATTTACTTTTTGCACTGATGAAAGGAGATGAAATAGTACTAAATAGTACTAGAACTGCACCAACAGTGTCAGCTGGCTGAAGTTTAATCTCTGGGATTCCGAAAAATTGCTGCTTAGATGAATGACCGTAGCTAGTAACAAGTTAGGCCAAAGTTTCATGCTGTCGGCTGTATTGTATGTATTTTTAGGTATATCACAATATGATTCAAAAAGTAATGTTACAAACATAGAAAGATAGCAAGTAGGTTACTCACCCATGTTTTAAGTGTTTATGTCTCCAGTCTGCTCTCAAGCGCACAGCTCATAGCTACGTGGTTTGATTACATGACGTAACAAGTGCATTCTTACTGGATTCAGTGTGGAAAAAGAGCTCCAGTATTACTCAATACTATGTGGTAGTAAGAATCTCATTTTCTGCTGGGACACGGTTTTATTATGTTCAAGAGCTGCTGTTAAGTCAAGTGGGATGGTTGGTAAAATTAGGTAAACCAGTCCGGTCTGGTGTTTGGCTTAATATCGAACTGGTTTGAAAATTCTCACAGGGGCCCAACCCTAGTAGGGAGTCCTGTCAATCCACTGCCAACAGAAATCAAAGTCAAATCAGCAAACAAAGACAGCAGACTGGCAGCATTTTGGGACAGAGAGGCTCTTTGCTAAAAGTCCTGACCATCAAAATAAACAGAGGACTGAGCACCTTACTGCAGGCTCTGCTTCCTTTGGTTTCCCAGGTGGTGAAAATCATTCAGATCCAGATTAAACCCGTCTCGCCCTCCCAGCTGATTCTGGGCTTTGATGTCGGGATAAAGCAGCGAAGCCCGCTCCCTTCAGAAAGCAACAACAAACCATGATCTTCGTTTCGTCAAAGCCTCACATCAGCATCCAGCCCTGAACTCCCTGCAGGGTTTTTTGTGTTGCACAAACACCATTCACATTTATCCTTTTCAACACAAACAGCATCTATAGGGAATCAAGATGGGACAAAGCAGCTTTTGCTTGTTCTTCCACTTTTTTTGATCCTCTGTCTTTGTGAACCAAGTGAAAACTTTCCTGTTTACAATGTTGTGTGTTCTGTGTCCTGAGCTTTAACAAAGTCTCTGCTCCATTGAGAGTAACTGCAGCAAAGCAGCTCCTCAGTAACATCGTCAGGAGATATTCGGCAATGCTTCTGTCTTTTTATTGTCTCTGTTAGACTCAGGTATATTTCACTGGACTAAAAGACCTAGACTCACACTTTTGCTTCAAAAAATAACGCACAAGCAGAATACGTTACAACATTATTCCCTAATACCCTCATAACAATAACAATATTAATATGAATTTAGCTCAACCAGGTATACTCAGTCGAATCAGCAGCAAAATCTCTTCCTTACCGTCTCTCCTGTTGAGTTTGGCAAAGCCTGGGGCATGACTGCTGGACAGCTGTGAGGAACTTCTGAAGGACGATGGCGGCAGACTGGACACCAGCGCACCATCACACACCTCTGTCAGAACAATCACAAAGCAGAAAAAAAAGCATATTTAGTTATGTCATTGAAACACTTCAATATGCTTAATCTAATCAAATCTAATAAAGTGTTTAGAAATAAGTTCTGAAAGTAGAGAAGCTTTTCTTCCATCATATCTGTAATTTTTTTGTCAATATAGTGTAACTTTAACCTTTTTCGTCTTCACTAATGGCACCTGTGATGTCGCTCTCTTATGGTACTATTACATTACGTTCATTTTAGGCATTTTATTTCAATTTTAACATGTTTTGTTACAATTGTCTGATTTAATTTCATTGCAATCCTGAAGTGTTATTTGTTCCTGTATAACAACAGTGTAAAGAACTTTGTAACTTTGTTTTGAAAGGTGCTGTATAAAAATAATATAATAATAATAATAATAATAATAATAATGATGATGATGATGATGATGATGATGATAATAATAATAATAATAATAATAATAATAACGTTTATAATTAATTATTTCATTATTATTATTAGCACTAACTGCCATTTGCCACTGCACATCTATAACATTATGAATCATGATGGATGTTTAAAAATGAAAAAAGGGCTCAAAATTGATGTAACATCATCTGAAGCAGTTTAAAAATATGGTTGTTTTTATAGATTCTTTTAATGGCTTTTGTCCTTATTATTTTTTTTATTTTTTAGGAAAGATTGGGGGGCATGAGGAGTAGGCTACAAAGATCTAATAAGACCACATCTTTTCAAGTCCACATCCCCTGTTTTAAAAAAAATAAATAAAACTTGTAGTCTTCGGCACCAATCAATGTTGTCACTTGAGGCAAATTCATCAGACTTTGATTTATCAAAGCTGCCCCTCTTTACACATATGCAGTATAACTCCCCTAAGACCTGCAAACAAACTTTGATGTGCAAAATCAATGGAGTTTCCCCTTTAAGTAAATTATTGATGAGTGTGAATGACAGGAGCTTACACCTTATATTTAAAGGTCAGTCTTGTCTTTGCATTTATTTTCTATGGTATAGCTGAAGGGGAACACCAACTAAATTAAAAATTCTGATATGTCATTTCCATGGCCGAGGAAAGTTCAATCAATATTTGTGAACATGAGCTACTCTCTCTTGAAGCCAGAAACAAGAGCAGTAACAGTCAAAATGGTGATGTCATCAAGAATAAAATCTGGAGCTGCTCCGCAGACAGTGAATGTGATCCTCATTTTGTGGACTCACAAAATAGTTGTTTTATTTTTATACCAGAAGAGCTTTATTCTATTGTATGGTTCTCAGTTTAGAGACAGAAAATGTTTGCTTTTATTGTACTGTCTTAGAACATAGGGATGACATGTATGAATTTTGAAAACAATTGGATTGTGTCTTGCTAGGCTCTCGATAAAAGCAAATTCCAAATAACAAAATCCATAATGTGACAAGAAAAGTTCAAATTAAATTAGTTTGGGCCATTTCTACTTCAGGATGGCACGCAAACTTGTCAAAAGCTTGTTGTATAAATGTAAACATGCAGGGGGAACAAATGAAAATCTGTCTTTCAATGCACTTGAAAAGTTGCTCCCTCACTTAAATCTCTTGGTTATGTTAATTGCAATACCTTAATAGCCTAATGAAGCCTAAGTAAATAACACAAATCACATTCTCACTATTTAGCTCTGTTGATAGCTTCCCAAAGAGTCAATTCATTCTCTGCCCTCGGTTTAAGTGTTTTTTGCTGAAAAACAAAGATTTAAAATTAAAGATTAACCTTCAAACAAGCTACCTTAAACGTCAGTATTTCTACACCTGCACCATCTCACAGCAGCATCCATTCATCTAAAGTAAAAGAGAGACAAAACTAAGACACTCACAAAAGTGGTAACAGTTAAACAGAAGTACAACACTTTTCCTGAGTGATTCAGCACTCTGAGCTTTAGAAAAGCAAAACACCAGAAGTATAACTAGGAGCATCACATTTTTTAGCCTCAATAGCTGAGGAGAAGTGGAGTTTTATCACTTAGCTGCAGGTTTAATGTCAGCTAAGTGAAAACAGGCCTTTGACATCACACTCCAGTCTCTCTGAAGTTCACAACAGCAGGTAGGCACAGGAACGCCTCCTCTCTTAGTGTGAGAATTAACATTTTTATGAGTCAAAATAATAAAAGCAGATAGAGAGAAGCATCCAAACTCTTCTGCAGAGTGAAAAACTCAGCGGAGAGCAGAGGTCAATAAAACCACGCTGAGGATATCACAATATCAGACGCAGCTGGAGATAATTATTCTCCATCTTTTAGCATGAGTTAAAAATGGTTGGATTATTAAAAACAGGCGGGAGCTCACTGATGCTGAGAGGTGAAAATGATCAGCGCTAAAGAAATACAGCCTGGCTTTCAACCTGACCATCATGCATTTCAGCATTTATTCCCTAACATTTAAAAGGATTTCACCAAAAAACACAATACACTAAGAAGCAAATGCCTATAAATCAGAAATCAGAGGGTTTACAGTTACATCATCACTCCTAATGAGTCTGTGAATATTAGCACATGAGTGGCAGAGTGAAATCTAATCATTGACAAGCAGGTTTAATGTTCCCCAGGTGGAAACAGACCTTTCAGCTGTAACGGTACCATATTAGAGGAATGAACAGTGTAATAATGTGGATGAATGAATGATGTAATTCTGCCCAGATGGATAAATGAATGCTGTAATCATGTCATGTTGTGAAGATGAATGGCGTCCTGACTGGCTCATTACAGGCTGGATACTGATGGAGATGAATCAGTGTTGTCAGTAGAAACCTTCATGTTTCACACTATAATGGTTTATGCATGACTGGCTGCAATAAAAACGTCATATATTATTCATGATACAATCGTTAATGTTAATTGGGCTTGTTTTAATTGACTTCCATAAATTAATGCAGGATTTTTTTGCTAAAGACACACAGTAGAAATGAAGTAGAAATGAAGGCCTGTTTTCTGAGAAATACGCAGAAATACAAACACAGTTTCATTAACATCAACACGATAAATATTCACAGCTTTCCTCTCAAGCTCCAAACTGTAAGCCAAAGTCAAACTAACGCTGCCTCCATCTAAAGCCTCTCTGTTAATGGATGTTGTTCTCCACCGCTGAGATAAGAGCCAATTACTATGATTCACACTGCGGTCCGATCCCGCACCACAACTCCAACAACAAGGCTTGAGCTTCGATTACTCTGACAACATTAGTGTACTTCATCTCAACAGCATCAGGTCTTCATCTGCCTCTCGATATCCACCACGGCCTCATGATTTCACTTTTTAAAAGGGAATAACACTCCACTTGTAGGACTCCATTTTAACCTGAATCTTTAACAAGGCAATTAGACAGATGTAACAACAGCAGTAGATCATTTTCTGGCTAAACTATGATATTTGGCATTATTATAGTATTTAGGGACTCAAGAACAAAAACAGTTCACTGTCCCTGTGTACTGATAAAAAGTGCAGCCAGTCTGTAATGTAGTGGCGTCTTTGGTTACCTTTACTTTTGTCTCTTTTTTCATGTAATTATGACAGAAAGGTTTGGTTTAAGGGCTCAAAACTTTTCTGTTTTGGTTCAGTTTCACTGCAGTTTTTAAAAGTTGTGTACCATAGTGAACCATATAGCAGCAAGGGTCAGATATTATAGTTGGTAGAGACCAAAAACAGAGTTAAAAAGAGAGTGAGTGACCAGACGTTCAGCATAATAATGTAAATTTAATGGCAATTTCAGTATGTTTTAAGTTGGACCCTGCTTCTCGATGTTTTTGTGTTGTAACTCATGGGTCCAGTATTAAGTGAGAGATCTGCAGCAGGCATCCACAAAACAGGCTGCAAGGTAACCACTTGAAACATGTTCTTCCTATCAATTTAAGTCCATTAAAAGTTCCTTTTTTTGCCACTGACAGGCTCTGATTGTTAATCCTTCTTCTTTCTGACGAGTGTCTGACGACATTATGGAGAGGATCCCTACAGAGATAGAACTTTGTTCAAGATCCTTCTTGTTTAACCAGAAAGGGCCTTGAAATCACGATCACCAAACCACCAGACTCCATTTACATAAACAGTAATTCAAAGTGGAAAGAAACAAGACAAAACTCACAAATACTGTCTTTGTTCATCTTTCCACTGTTCCAACAATCAACGGCTCTGGTTTGGTTGAAATAACGCTTAATTCACCAAGTGAGACGTGAAAATATGCCATCTGCTAAAATGACTGTTTATGTAAGAGAAGTCTGGTGGGTTTGGCAATAGCAATATCTAGGCTGTTTCTAGTAAAAAAAAAAAAAAAAAAAAAGGGATCTCACTCTTTAACAAAAAGATATATCTGGGATATATTCCCATACGTTCTTTGACACTAAGAATAACAATCTGAGGCTACCGGTAGCAAGAACAAACACTTCTTGGGACATTAATTGACATTGTGAACATGTTCTGAATAGTTTCTCTGAAGCGTTCTTGCTCAATACTTGACCCATTCCAAAAATTGTTGTCTCCATCAGTCATTTTGACACAAACACACTGGAAAATAGGGTCCAGGTTGACCTACAATTACTGTCTTGTGGTCGTAAGCCTTTGCAAACCAGTCAAGTTGCACTTACAGTTATGTCCGTGAAAACATGGATGCTTCACACATATCCTCTTTTGGCAGCAGAGAAGATCTATACAATCAGCACAGTTTCAAAGATGGCACCCAACATAATGTCACAAATTAAATAGCCAGAAAAGTGTTGTGATCATAAGTATCACATTATGATGCAGTAGTTTATCTTTGAGCTTTTGCATAAAAAATGTCTTCACTTTTTGAATATATCCTATCAGACATTTAACTGAAATCTTGTCATGATTAGCATATGAATTCTTGAGTTCTGGCCAAAGTTTTTTGAGGTCACAGCGACCTTGACCACCAAATTCTTAATCTGCTCATCCTTAAATCCACATGGACATTTGTGTCAAATTTGAAGAATTTCCAGCAGGTGTTTCTGAAATATTTCATCAAGAATGAGAAGGACAGACAGATGGACCGGCAGACAACTTGAAAACACAACGCTTCTGGCTTCAGTTATCCCTGTTGCAACAGCATAAAAATAAACAACCCTTCAATATGTTTTTTGTTGTTTCTGTTGCTCTCGAGTGGATAAGAAGTTAATGTAGGTTTAAGATACAACATCAAAAGTTTCAGATATGCACACGAAGTGTTTTACAGTCCAACAGCTTGAAAACAGCAGAAAGCCTCCAGTTCTGCCTCGGTGCCACTGCAGCTCTGAGGAGTTTGTCTTTGGTGCTAAAATTATCTGGTATTAACTTAAGTCTCAAGTCTATTTAGGACAGTTTGTTACAGCAGTTATCACTAAGAATTCTGATGTTCAGCCACTTTACACTTAAAAGTCAAACTTGAATATTTCTATCATTAGTAATAGAGTGGTTTTGAGCCTCATACATATTTAATCCTACTGTTTTAAATGCAGTGAAGCTACTCAACAGTGATCAGAAGGCCTCCAGCTCTTTGGTCCTCTGAAGCTCCTCCTGATAGTCTTTGTTCCTGCAGGCTTTGACCTGACAGACACTTGTTAGTGTGGGTGGCGGTGGAGGCCTCAGCGTGAAAAGCAGGTGAATTACAGTAGTCTGAAGAGGTGAAATGAGAGGGACGGCTCTCCAATGCTGAGTGCTGTAATCCCTGAGGAGATAATGTGTGGTGAGAGCACAGCCATGCTGAGGTAACACTCAACAGAGCGAGAGAGACAGAGAGAGCAGAGGAGTTTAAAAAACACCAGGCCCATATTCCTCAGCTGAGCTTTGGCATTTAAGAGCTGACGTCCCTGACATTGTGACCAGTGGAGCACAAACACAGACAGCTCCGAGGAAAATGGAGCTAAATGTTGAATACCTGCTGGACTCGGTAGCCACTGAACCTCGACAGTGACCCCGGCTGTGTTGGACAGAGAGCTTCCCTGAATATTAAATCACTGCACCGTCATGGACAGCATGAACTGCTCAAAAAAATAAACACCTCTTTTTTCTTTTTGTCAGCCTCAATGTCTAATCAAAGGTAAAAAAAAAATAATAATAATTTTCATCTGACATTTTTATTTCATGCATCCAGGTTAAGGGAAGAATAAACCAGAATTCAACTGACACTGTTAGACAATAGTTCTAACTTAATTGCAAAAGCATTTCCAAGTAAGCAGCACTTAATAAAAAGAAAAGTCATTCTGGAATGAGATGATTTTTCAGTTTATAACGAGAAATAGAAAGAGTCTACTGGTTTATCTCTAGTGAGTTGCAGAACTTTAGCATTAACTGGTCTAATACTGGCACACAAAAGAGTTTCAGCCTCAGGTGGAACAATAAAAGAAGGGAATTCAAACAAAACTCGACCATCAAAGGCAGGAAACCATTATGATGACATTTGAGTGATGGGAAATATCTTTTCATTTCAATCAAATATCCTCCTGGACACCCATCACTCACCCTCAGGCCAATTCATCCATCCGTACTTTGTGAAGTTTATCTCTTCACTGAAAGAACAAATGGTGAGTTTGACAGCAATTGAAAGCCCCAAAAGTCTTAATCTCTGGAGGTCCAAGCCTTCAATCAACACTGACACGGCAGACTGTAAGCAGAGACCACAGCTCATTCTCCAGCATTGTCCACTTCTGTACTGTTTTTGCTGTAGCGCCCACAAACTCCATGACAGAGCTGGAGACCCTGAATACCGATGAGCTCCATCCATCACCTCAACAAACAGCAGTGAACAGAAGGTCCTGCACTTCAGAGCTCTATAAGCCCCACAAACCCAGAGTTCAGTGCTTCTCAGTGTGAGCGGGGCCGACTCGTTTAGCCATTCAGAGCGTGTAGCAGTAAGCAGGATAATGAGGCTCCAGCGATGGTTGTTTTTGCTCCAGAGCACTAACAATCATCCTCAAGCAGAAAGCGTCAATGTTCATTTTACTAATCCGCACAACTTTCTACCTCCAGTTTGACCCGAAGGGGTTCAAGCCTGCTCCTCCCTGGATATACACAAACAAAGACCGCAATACAAACAGAATACGGTGAGATATTTTGCATTATTTTACATTCTCATCGTCACAGAGTGCAGAGATAAACCAAAAAGTTGTAATTGTGAGCTTCCAACTCAAGTTTGAGAAAAGTTTTTCAAAAGGCGGGGTACACCCTTGAAAAATCAGCAGACTACAGGGCTGACATATACAGTATATTTACATGAAAAAAGTCAAATTATTGTGTTCGTTCAACTAAAACTGGACTTTCAAAATACATGTAAACACGTTAGTCCAATTGCTTTTCGAAATCAAGCTAGTCTTTGATGTATTTGCTTCAGTCGGACTTGGACTGGCCTCGGGGTTCTGTGTATGCTCCTTGTCACCGCGCCAGGCATGCATGTTATTTATGACAGGGAAGGGGTGGTGCAAAATGGGTAAGGCATTTAAAAAATAAAAATAAAAAGTGCCAGGGAGGGACTTATTTTTCTGTTTAAGCTTAGGTGAGTGACATAAAACTTTAAATGGTAGTATTTTGTATTTCTTTTTAATAAAAAAAAAGTCACACCCCAGGCACCCTCTTCTGATAAACAAAGAAAAGTCACTTAGAGGGTTTGGATGAGGTCAAGGTGGGGGTAACATATATCGACAGGGAAATGGTCTCCACCAGCAAAATTAAGTAAATACAGCAAATTGTAAGTAAACTTAACATTTAGAGAAATTAAGAAAAAAAAAAATCCTAAAAAGCAGCCTGTTTATGCCACGTTTAGCATACATTAATATATTCAAATGAAAGCCCCCCATCAGCTGTCATATTCACTGCATACCACGCAAAGATCACATAAAGTGTTAAGATATATCACAAATTACCTTAAACCTGGAATAGAAGATTATCATTATAGCAGTTATCATTTCATGTATCTATTTGAAAGTTTAAAATCCCACAATGCTTTGCAGTTCCCTGACGCTCTTTCTCTCAACAGACACCTTTGACTGGAAAACTGCCTGACAGCTCCCAAACTCAGCAGCTCAGCATTTTCCACTTCTCACTGCTAACAACAGGAATACTTGTTCCTCATCTCCAATTCTTTGCCCCGCCATCAAACACACTCCTGCATAATGTTGATTCCTTCTGGCCTTCAACCCTTTTTCGGTTTCGAAAATACCAGATAATAAGCTCATTATGTACAGCACGATCTGTATGTGCAAGAATACAGCCCACACACACATTCAAACAAACAGCATCCTTATGCATAAACCACTCCGCACCAATCTACTGCTGCCTTTGAAGAGATAGAACAATCCTCCTCCTCACTGAGGCTCGTCACACTGAGCGTCGATGTGGGCGGCTGTGTGGGTGACAGACATCAACCAAATAAAGTGATCAAACACAGTGACGAGCCAGGGCGTTTAAAATCTCTTCATCTTTAAACTGCCAGGTTTAACTTGCTTAAGCGCAGACGAGAGAGTTGAAACAAGCTGCTGAGAAACGAGAACAAACACTGCCCAAGCCAAAACATTCACTGTGAATTATAATGCCAGAATTATGCAAATTTAAGGGGAATGCTGCAGGCTACTTCACTCTCACTAATGGCTCCAGGAGGAGATATGTATAATAAAATCTCTACTAATTCACCGGCTGCACTAAGTAAATAATTAGAATAAATTTGCCTGTAAATGTCGCTTAATAGAGAGCAGTAGAGCAACAAGTCTCCATGGGAAAAAAAACAGTTTGGCACAAAATGTAATTTTGTTCTGTCATTCAAATAAAATACATGCCACAAGGATATTCACATCATCCAAGCACCTCGGCAAATCTAATTTATTTCAAAAATGAAACACTGAATTGGACAGTGGGGATTCATAAAATTGAAAACTCTGCATTGCAGCACTAGAGGTGCTTATACCACAAACTATTTTTATGCAAATGAGTGTTGGAGCAGCACACTGTACCTTTTGTCTTTTAATAGGGACAGTAAGCAACCCACTGCTTAAATGTGTTGTCTAAGGGCAAAGTTAAGCAATGCATCCTATAATGCTTATTTTGTGGTGTGAGACTAGATACATTATTATCTGGTATTTGGGTTATCATATCACAACAGAGTGGGTTTTTTGTGTTTGTATTTGGACTCTACTGAAAACGAAATGAGACTTTTCTGTGATTATATAATAGATCTGGCTTAAGGTGCTTTTATATTTGGTGGAAATTCTGGTAAATTTGCCCATTTGATTAAGTTGTCTTTTAGGCTGGTGTGAACGCTGACGGTCAAACTCTGGTGTGCAAACCAAACAACTGCACAGAAGTGCCTGAAAAGGAGTCTCTGAACCAAACACTGGCTCTAGAGAGGGACTTCACATTTTAGGTTACCTGAAGGCCACCATAGGATCTTCTATGGTTGGAAAGGGAGGGGTGAGGGAGGGGATATTCAGTTGGTTGCAACCTGCAACCTCACAGCTTGATGCCATTAAATCCTGAACAGTGCTTCTATAAATAAAGCCTATCATTTCTGCATAAATTCCACTCAATTCATCCTCTATTAAATCTGTCGTGTGATTGTGTGGACTTTCTGGCATTCCATTTAATTCTGCTGAATCAGTTTTTAACCATGGCACCATGTAGATGCCACAGCACATACTGCAGGTTGTTCTTGTTGGAAAAAAAAGGAAAATAAAAGCTGTGTCGTGCTTGTGTCCAGTCCATGTACATGCATGTTATTTCTTTCTATGTTGAGGACCAAGTGAACAAAGCTACCAGAGCAATTTCTGACTTTAAAAGCTAAATTGTTGTGAAGCAATACATTTTATTCAACCGTTTAGGAAGCTGAAGCTGACTTAAAGCAACAATCAATGCCTCTACTTAAAGGTAAACTGCAGGAATTGTCAGTTACTGTTTGTAATCAGTATCTCCAGCGTAACTGAAACCAACTCCAGATCACTTTTAGCTATATTCACACTTTTTCAAAGCTTCCTCTTGCATGTTTGCTACATTCGGTCGAGCACCTTTTGGTTACTTCTTCATAAAGTCCTGTCCTCACTTGCATGCTGTGTCCACGATTGTCACGAGCATACCAAAATGCAGAGTGCAGGGTTTCTGTAAATAAAAACCTGCCATATCTTTCTAGTGGGTCACAAGTGATGAAAGAGAGGAATTACTATTGTATAAGTCTGTAATTTTTTTAATCATGTAATAAGTCCACACTAAGGTCTTCAAATGCTGTACAACCACCATTATTATTATTCAAAATATCATCACGGTATCAATATTTAAAGTTCCCTGCTGATGACTCAAAATATTTGATCTTTTTCTAGCTTTGTATTATTTAATGCTGCCAGATCAACAATTTAAGTAATCTGAAATATTCTGAACCATTTAAGAGATGCAAATGGGTCTTATTTGTTATCAATACACATACAAATATGCCAAACTTTGGGTAAGCATTCTTATGGAAACTCATGTTGAATGTTATGACCCATCATTAGGCCCTGCAGGGGGGGGACAGGTGAAACCATTATCTAGCCCTGATCTAAAGCACTTATAAACTGCCTTTTAATACAACGTTAATTCAATGAAAGAGCTGGCACTAAGTGGCCTAACTCAGCCTTGCATTATTTACATTGTATGTGCTGCGGCTAAACAACAGTGGCTAAACATTCATGCCAATGCATCACTTCTTTATTGCATTTCTTAATAGTCTTTGCAGATACGTCACCAATCTATAAAGCAGCATTGTGGGCAAGAAGTAAAGATCTGTTTAAGAAATATTGCTAAGGTGGGGAGAAACAGTAACCTGAGGCCATCTTCAGCCATCAGAACAGCCAAGCTATGAAGATCCCACCTGAGACAACCCTTTTACACCTTCACTATAACAGCTGCTCTATGGAGACCTCGCTGCACTGGCACTGCAATAACACACATTTTATATCAGCTCTGAAGAAAAGAAATTGGATGTCGTGACCAAAGGCATCTATGGAGCTCTCTCCCTGTATGTGTGTGCGTGTGTGTGTGTGTGTGTGTGTCTGCAGCCTCTTTACACCTTCACTAAACCACAACAAAAGCCGCAGTCACAGCATCTACTTAGTTTTACTTTACAGCCGTCCTCCCCCAGGAGACATTAGAAGATAAGTGCTCTTTAAAAAACTTCTCTGCAGATAATTTGATGTTCTCCATCTTCTCCTGCCGATCAAACACTCAGAGCTCAGCTTTCCTGCGGCTGGAAACACAGAGGCTACTTATATCTCTTTAACTAAGTAAGACAAGAGTTTCTGTCCTTTTCCACAAGTTATGGAGCGTTGATGCAGCACTTTAATGCTGAACTACTCAACTTTCACAGGACACCGTAATTGGGGAAGCTGTGGTAAAAATCTCAACACACCCCAATTAAGACACTGGTGAGAAATATAGGACATGGTGGTGAACATCTCCTTGTCATAGCTTGTTGGACACATCCTTCTGAGCAGATATTTCTTGAAAAACTCTGATGGAATATCAACTACAGTCCAAGTCTTTTAAGCTCACTGAAATGGAAAAGCCACCTTAAAAGCTAGATAACACATAAAAAACCAAAAGGACTTTCCACTTCCTGTCAGAAAGATTCATGTGGTGATGATGGTGGTTTGGAAGCAGAGGGCTGTAGCTCCAGACCAGTATTACAACCATTTGTTGTCTGCTTGTCTTAAATTTAATCTTTTGCTGAAGCTGGAAGTATTTCATCCCCGATTTGATAATGCACTTCACAGAAATTAAATCCCTTTGCTGTTTGTATCTGCGGGCCAGGATTTTTCACACTCTTATGATGTCAGCGGTCAAGACCTGAGGAGTTCCTGCAGCTACAGTCTGCTCCCTGAGGAGCAGCATCAGACTGCTCTGAGAGTCCAGCTCTGTTACGATCTGGGCAGTTTTGGACAATATAGTGTTTCCCCTGATATAAAAAGTCTGCCAAGATTTCAATTTAATTAAATTGAACGGCCTGCAACTGGTATGTGATATCAGCAACTAACTGTCAACATTGTCTTGGCTGCTAGTACTGTTTGAATGTTTAGGAAGGATGTGAACTTGGGTAGAAATGGTGGCAAACATGTGCCATGGGAATTTCACAATAAAGGTGTATCTTAAACATGATGACAATTATCAGTGTTTTCACTTTGAATTTGATATTTCCATTGATATATCAATTCAGATTGATGTATTGTTACACCTCTAGTGAAAATAGAATGATTTTAGATGCTGCCAATCTTTCAGGGTTTAAATTAAGGATTATCTTTTGTGTAAGAAATATCACAGGGAAACACACATTTTTTTTCAGTGTTCAAACAACATTAAGATAGTAAGGGCAGTTTTACATTTTCTATCTCTGATTTACAATTATCATGTAGTTTCAGTTTCAAACGCTATAATGTAAAATGTAACCCAGATCTTAGGCCCATCCTTCTTCACAACATTAAAAAGAACAAACCCCAACCCATCCACTACACCCTGCTACTGCCAATCAGCTTGCATCACACTCACTATGGAGGTGGCCCTGAATTTGTGGAATCTTCGCTCTAAGAAAGCATGGCTCCTTGGCACATAAAAAAAAAATCAAAACTTAAAAAAAAGATAATCTCTATCTCATGTAGCACTTAAAAGTAGATCAGCACATTTGATGAAGCTGATGTACTTCATTCTTGCAGGTTTTTGGGTTTGGTTCGTCACTTCAATACTCTTCCATATTTGATTATCAAGTACGTCTTTAGCGTCTTTCTTTTATACGCCCAACAGACCGGGAGCAAAATTCATGGAGAGTGAACTAAAAGCTGTTGGCTGTAAAACTACAACAATGAGCTAAAAGGCCCTGAAATATTCTCTGGAGCTGAGGTGAACAGCTAAGTTGGGTGGTAGTTCTGTTTGTCACCACAATCACCCCTTTTAAATTACACATGATAATTTGATCCATAGTTAATAAATACATATTAATGAGTGCAGCCTCAAACTTGTCTGATGGCTTTTGGTAGATGACATTGTAAAGTAGCCTACATATCCTCAGCAATCAAGCACAAAATCAGATCTAAACAGATTTATTCCAGGATTCGCTTAAGCTTAATGAAATTAAAATAATCTTGGAAACCAATTGCCTAGAAAAAGTCAAGTTAATATAACTATCAATCTTAATTTATGCTTACTTTATATCTGATTGTGATTGTGGTTTACTCAAAATGTAGCCACATTTACTTAATTTTTTTAAAGTTGTTGCATCCCAAAAATGACAAGTGGAATTACCGTGTTCTTTCTAAGTATAAGTAACTTCAATAAAGCAAGTTAGTCTGACTTAACTTAATCATGAAATGATGAAGTTAGGAGATCTGTGAGTTCTGATTTGTTAACACATTTAAGAAAAGAAAAAAATAACTGACTGACTAACTAAGTTTGCAACCAGCAGAATACAGATACATAGCACAGTAAAAACTTCAAAAGATTGCTTTAATTAAACTTGTCACTTTTGAGTTGCAACAACTTCATAAAATTAAGTAAATATCACTAAAACTTCAGTGAACTTTATTAATTATCAATTAAACATAAATAAAATCAACTTGTCAGATTTTACAGTATAAAGTTCATTCCATCATTATTAAAGTTACTGACAATGACACAACCAACCTATAGCATTAAGCAGCTGCTCCTTAAACTTTCATATTTTTGGCTTGGTATTAATATTTATAGCTGCGCAGTCATGCAGAAAGTCAGTACTCTTGGGGCTGAACATGAACACACACACTCCCTTAGAAGCCAGCGGGGGTGAAATTGTAGAGGCTGTTGAGAATGTCACAGCAGGGTAACAGACGGGGAAACTACTAGCTACTCTTCCTCGTTCCTCCTCTTACCCTAATCCTCCTCTTCCTCTTCTAGCTCATCTTCCTCTTGTTTTCTTTCTACTCTATATCTTCAGCCTCCTTCAACTTTTCTCACCTTCTGTTTTCTCACTCTCTCGCTCACCTCTGTCCCTGTCCTATACCTTCTATCCTCCCTGTCATCCTTTCCTCCTCCTCCTCTGCCTCCTGCTTCATCTTATGAAGTCAAATCATCTCAAAGATGTGAGGCGGTGCATCCAGAAAGCAGATGGTGGCCCGTTCACACACACATGGCAAAGTCATTGAGGGATGAAATGGAAAGGCAATAGAAAATGTCAGTGGAGTTGTGAAAAACACGGAGGGAATACTACCACGGGACAGCCTGCAGAGTCTGACCCCTGAAGTTTGTCCTCTCATACTTTATATTGCTCTTCCTCCTCTTCTTTGCCTCTCCTCCACACTGTCCGCCCTCCTCCTCCCTTCTCTTCCTCCTCTCGTTCACCTTATTGCTAAGCTTTGATTAAACTCTGTCTTGTTGTGTTGAAATTCAGTCGTAGCCTTCCGTCTTTAATGGCCACTGACTCAGCTCTGTCCTCCTCTCTAATACAAACTGACCGGCCCTGCTTCTTCTCATCAGCAGTCGCTGCAGAGCAGCAGTCTGCTGAGCGGTGAACGCCGGGTTCATAAAAGTACACAACAGAGAGAACGTTACACTGTGATCAACATCTATCTCAGTGTGTAAAGGTGATGCCTAAGGGCTTGAACTGTGGCGTATGAAGTGATGTGGATACACTGGTTTGCTAACTGGAGGACAAGTATTGTGGTGACGGAAACAAAGGAGGAGCCCTACAGTTCTATAGCATTATGATGCAAAATATGAGGCTGAAAGTTTGTCAATTGCAGGACTTACAATAATAAGGGTGATTATCTATTGAAGGTATGAAGGTGGTTCACGTTGGACAAATAAGTACGAGGGACACATATTTCTGCAAAATGCCTGCACTGGTGTCACTGGTAGACTCGCGTTTTCATCAAAACCCGAAACTCTTCATGATAGGGGTTGACCAATTTTTTGTCTTCCAGGGCCATTACATCATACCAATTATTAGTACTTAATGAGACTCATAACCGATATGCATTTACAATAACAATGGAAATATTTTTGTCAAAAATTAAAATTTGGAGTTCCCTGCAACATTTTTTTATAAAGTCAGTGAAAATCTAAATAAAAAATGAATAAATAAAAACAGATCCCTGAGGTTTTACAAAGTAAACATTTTCTTTGCATGTACTGCAGACTGCCTTCCCTGGTGTTGGTTAAGTTTAATATGTACACTTTTTCATTAATTAACTCCATTGGCAATCATTAAAATAAAACAGCAATACAGATAATCGGCAAAAATGCCAAACATCGGCCCCAATAATCGACCAGGCCAATAATCTGTTGACCCCTACTTCATAATGTCGTCCTGTTCAACCAAACTGTCCAAGGCCCTCCATATAAAGTCTGCCACCAGTGGTGCAATAGCCCCTAACACTTTTCACTCTCAATTCTGATGGGTCTAAAAGTCACCTTAAAGTGCCAGAGTACCAAACTGCTTGTCTGATGGTTGAATGGTCTTCTCCTGTCCAGCACCTTTCTCACATTGGGAGGATGAGTTTGAGAATGTCTTCTCCTTTACAAAGAAATCTGACATTCACAGCTTATGCAGCAACTGACCAGGTGTGTAGAGGTGAGAGAGGAGCCAGGCTTTAAAGTCCTCTCTTTTCTCAGGCTAGCCACAACCATTTCTGTCACTGTTCACAAGCAGATCAGAGTTTAAAAATATGAATGTCTTAAAGGAGACAGACTGGTGATAAATATGGTTAGAACAACAGACATTTCAAACATTACTGTCTCCCCGCCTCTATAACAGTCAGTTTTTAATTCCCCCTTTAAGTGTTGCCTTTTGGGAGGAGTATAAACACTTTGGTCTTCCATTGGTCAGCACCTCAAAAATGACTGCTTAGAACAGCAATTATCCTTTGTCTAATGTTAATTATAAAGTGGAAAATTGCTCTTTACCAAAATTAGATTCCATGACAACTTTTAGAAAAACGAATGACAACATTTCTACTGAATTTGCTGAGTATATTCAAGGTCTGCAGAGCATTAATTATAATGATCTTATTATTTATTTATTATTTTTTTCTTTTACTTCCTCTATTTATCCTTAATGTATAGACTCCCTTCTGGCTATCAATAAAGGTTGAACTTGTCTTATCTTTGAGACTCCTTAAAGTTCCCTACAGAAGCAGCCTTCTAAAGGGATACTTTCCTTGATTTAGAGACATCAACATTATTTTTGAAATAACCTTTTTTTTGTTTTTATATTCCTCCTTACTTTGTTTTACCATAAAATTTACAGATTTTATGATTTGGAGATTTCAATAAGTTGCTTTGTGTGAACAACTTTACAAGTTGTGTTTTAAAAGTCGCCATCAGAAAAGGTTCACATTGTATGTTACTGCAAACCACAGATACAATGCATTTAAACCTATTTTTCAAGTATAATATAAACTTTTCTAAAGTGATTAGTGTATTAGCTGATTTTATCATCAGCAGATGAAGGGTATAACGGTGGATGGCATAACACCTAGCTGAGGCAGCTGCCAACCTGCAGACCAGTTATTGAGACTAACAAACAACAACACAACTGGGGTTTTTTTTGGCAACTCTTCATGGCGTAGCGGGGGCAAACCTGGGTGTTTTTAGCTGCACATCACGGGGTTTCCCAGTGGGGTTTTAGGAAGTTTTCCAGTTATCCAGCAGCAAGTGTTTTGATATATCTGCTACAAAATAATGTATAAATGTTTGCAGAAATGTACAATGTTCATTTTTATTGTTGCAACTGTGTTACCACAAGTAAAAGTTTTTTTTTTAGTATTTTTGCAAATGTAATAATCACAATCATACTCCCCATTTCCATTTCTGACGTTCCACATTTCCATAGGAAATGATCCTCAACTTTGTACAGAAAACACAGGAAACTAATAGCCAAATTTTCATTACATCTGCTAGAGATATTTATGGTCCTCAGAGGATAAATCCTAATGCTTATGATTACACCAGCAAAGCTTTATCCCCAGTGCCACCCTCAGGCCAAAGTTTCATCTTTGCACATTCTGGATCCCCATAGATCATTGTTTGGAATAACATGTGTTTGATCCAACTGCAGCAAAGACTTTTCTCTGTGTGGACAATCTGTCTCTAGTCAAAGGCTATAATAGAGACTGAAAGAGCACGGTGACCTTGGTAAGTAATGCAGTTACAGTTGGTAAGTTTAATGTCCCCTGTAAAATATCCAATTACGACGGTCATAACTAATGTACCCGCTGGTGCAAATAAAGTTGTAAGTGAAAAATCCATTTGTTGTTTGAGTCCACTGTCTCACAGTGACAAAGTATCATGACCTCAGCAGATGAAAGCTGATATTTGAAGCGACAGCGAGTCATCTGTGATGACGCCAGCTCCATTTGATAAATGGCTTCATTTTTGGGGGAGCCTGACTTCTTCTGGGGACAGCCTTGAACAAATACAGCGGTACAACAGGTCCAAATATCAAATGGATGGACCGCAGTCCTCTGTTAGCTCCTCCCTTAACGATCTGTTCCTTGGTTAATAAATCTAGATTCATGACTGGTGGCTCCACATCCGCTCTATAACCTTGACTCCATCAGTTCCCATTCATGGCTCCACTTTGCCTGCACACATTTCCATAAATGACACTAAAGAAGAAATATGAAGGGGATTTATCCTCAGCTACTTGCCTTTTTCCTCAACTTGGCTCACGCAGATGTTGCCCTCTCATGAATCATAAAGGACTGGGAGGATTTCTGGGAAGTTCGCCATCTTTACACCAAATTGCAATGGCTTTGTTCTTCCCAATGCAAACAACCAGTTCACTAAAAAGCATAAAGTCCCACGAGACAAGCCCACACCTGAAATAAGATCTGGTTCACACTCTCCATTCAGCATTTTCTTCACCAGATTAATTCTGGAGAAGATGAAAGATACCTCATGAGCTCAGAGATTTAATCAAGCAGCCCTAATATTCCCCTGGAGCCTCCACAGCTTAAATAACTAACTCTTTCTTAAGGCAACACATAGCCTTCAACGAGTGAGCAATAACACCCCTGAGTTTGCCATTCAGCCTCCAGCATCTCAATAATTTACTGTAACTCATATTAAATCCCTCCACAGCCTTCAGCAGCTGAATAATCAAACCCTTCTTTCAACACTGCGTATGTAAATAACCAAACCATGCAGATACTATAACCTAATTAGCTGATACACTGGTCATAAGGTTCAAAGCTAAGAGAATATGATCACCTGTCCATCATGTCAGCCCTCTTAAAGTTTAACCACAGGACTGAATATAAATAAATTTCACCTGACTCTGACTCACAAACAGCTTTTTAAATTTGACTTTTAGGCAGCATTTTGCAAACTTTAACTTTCATTAGTTGTAAGTTTAAAACTTGAGGTCGGACTGGGAAAGTGGTGACTCAGAGGAACCAGTGAGTCAACATCATTTAAACACCCAGGGATGGGGGTGAAAATGCAAATCAGCATACACACACACACAGTGGGAGTTCAGTGGTATTATCTGTCATTAGGCTGGGATTAAAGTCATTTAGTGTTCTTCAGATTATCTGTCATTAGGCTATGATTATAACCCACACTCCAGTGGCTCGAAATCAGCTCAGAAGGGAGATAAAAACCTCAGGGAAGACCGATGAGACTGAGAGCAAGAGAAAGAAAGTATGTTTGAAGATGACGACTGGGAAAATGGCTTTTTCTCTGATATTGTGATTGCTCTCTGAACTGTAACTTTTTTTTTTTTGTAGAAATTCAACTACAGGCCCATAAATCAAAAAAGAATCGTAAACATTTTCAACTTTCCTCCTGCTAGTGTTTCCAAATGGTAATATTGTTGGTGTTGCAAGAAAACAAGATTGCTTATCGTTTTTCTCAGAGCACGTTTTTTTTTTTTTTTCCAAGATTAGTAGAGTGGCTGTTCCATCATCCACCATTTCCACTACTGGGAATAGTGCCTGCAAATATTTACATTAATATTCTTTGGTAACTGGAGATAGCTACCAACAGCTCCTGAGGAAAGCAAAGGCCCTGTCTTCTTCCTGATTTGATTGCACTTCCCTTGTGCCGTAAATCAAACCTTGAATTTCCGCTGGATTGTGCCAGTAGCAGACGGAATTACATAATGAAAGTGAGCCTTACAGGGAAATAATCTAAATACTGATGGTGTTAAGCCTTTGAACTGTGCATAAACATTAATTTCATAATGAAAAGCTAAAGCAAAACACTATTTCCACTTAAAACAATATATGGTTGAGCAAACAGCACAAATTTACCTTTTTCCTACACAGGGGCAGACTGGCAACACAAAGCAGCCCAGGAATTTCCTGTCAAAGAGCCCGAATTTTTATACACCAAATCTGAACTGACACATTGTGTAAGTGAAGTGATGACTATTAAAACAATTAAAAAGTTAATTTGTATTGTTTGCAATTAAACTAATTATCAAAATGATTTCTCTCGTGTTTGTGTGCAGAAAGTAAAAATTCAAAGTAAAATTGACATCATGATTGCCCGACAATTCATTTGACTTTGTAACCTGCTTTTTACAACTATTTAAAATGTTTCAAAACAGTGTTTAAACACAGAATTAATTAAAACCAGCAGACTTTATCCAAAGAAACATACTAACACACTACATATTTGCATAAAGTATTTTATATACTATATTTACTTTACTGATGTCAAGGTCTTGCCAGTGGCTGAGCCTGAATTGTGGGTCATGGTCGCACTGATGTCGTGGTCCTGACCAACACTGCCATTATTATTAGTCATACCTCCA
Source organism: Plectropomus leopardus (assembly GCF_008729295.1). NCBI lineage: Eukaryota > Metazoa > Chordata > Actinopteri > Perciformes > Serranidae > Plectropomus > Plectropomus leopardus. The sequence continues at coordinate 23,626,492 of NC_056474.1, forward strand.
CCATTATTGTATATGTATGATTGTTATTGCTACATGCATAAACTATAATATATGCATGTAATTTATATACTATCATAAACTACATTTATTCATATTTACATGTCTGTTACTATTGTTATGCTATTTTATTATTATTATGGCTGTGCATCGCTCCCTCTCTTTCCTTTGTGTCATTTTGTCATGCACTACTGTAATTTTATTGTTCTTTACGACATCTATTGCGCATCTGTCCATCCTGAGAGGGGAATCTCTCCCTTGAGATTTTCCTTGGTCGCGTTGAAGATCCAAGGGCAGAGATGCTGTAAAGCCCTCTGAGGCAAATTGTGATTTGTGATAATGGGCTTTATAAACAAATTTGAAACTGAAATCGAAAATTGGCTGAATGCGTATTTAACAAATCATTTTTATTAATGGAGTGGCTATCAAATATTGTTTATTAGGGGTTAACAAATGCCTGGTCGTTGGCAGGGGGCCAATGAGTCGCCCACAGGGCCCTTTCAAAATATAACTGAGGGCTTGCACCCTCGTCTGCATGGCCAAATCAGCCGACACTACAACTGCAGTGCACCCATATACTGATACTCATAGTATATATACTGATACTAAGGACACATGTGTGACTACATCCATTTCTCAAAATAAGGTACTGATCAAGGCCATATAATGCTGGGGTGCGTAAAAAAAGGGGCAACCTTCAGCCGAGAATTTCCCCATTGCCAGTCTGTGCCTGTTCTTATCCCTATATATTGTGATAAAATAATGAAGTTGCTTTCTTTATATCTAAAATAAATAAATAAATAGGCCCACTACTGACACTGGCAAGCAGAGAGTATATTAATCAGACAGCAGCCAAGATGTCCTTACTGTTCATACTCAAAAATATATCTTAATCAACAAAATTTTCAGGCAACACTTTTCATCACAGACGGTGAAATGAGGCTTCGCCTGAGTTTACCTTTGAAGGTGTTTCCCACCGGCTAGTTAGCTACACTTCCATCTGAAACTACTGCAGACGGATGATAACCAGACAACCAATGTGCCGTTTGCTGTCCAAGAGCCATGCTGGCAGGGAAAGACGGACTGGAAGTGCTTTAACAAGAATATTGCAGCTTCAACGGACAAACAGTGTTGCAAAGATGATTGAAAATTAGCTTCTGAGAGCTTAGCTGAGTCGACAGAAACACAGACTCTTTTATTTTGTTTTACACACCAGTAAGAGGCACTGGAATTATTATCCAAATATTACAACACCTGCAAAATCTGGAGCAATACTGATGACAAATCAGTGTTTCTGTAACCTGATGCCTTTTATACTGTATGTGGCCAACAATGATCTCTACAATGATCTTATAGTGTTTAATCATTGGTGTTTAGGATTTATTATTTCACCGTTCACCTTTGATTTGTCACAACCGATTTACTAAATATAGTGTCTCTATTAAACAGCGATGAAAAGCAGCTCCACTTACAGAAGTGATTTAGACCTCGCTGCTCAGACGCTGAATTATTGTGAGTGAAGAAACACAAATATCAAACCTCTCAGGACATATTTTAGCTCCTTCAATTCACTCTGATAAACAGCTTCAGCCAGACCTTGCCCCTGGCACTGGAAACAAATGAAATGTGGAGAGAAAAGTCAGCGTGGATGATTATTAAGTGAATGATGCACTACAGGTGGGCTCTTTGGGGAAAAAAAGGCTGAAGGACAACTTATTGGTTTTAGGGAGCTGTATTTGTTTTTGGCTATGGCTTTTAAATAGCAGAATCTCCTTTGGGCACAAAAGTTTTCCCATTAAGGTGATAAGATTTTTATGTGGCTCTCCCCAGCTTGTGATGACAGTATTTTTCATTTATCTGTTCTCTCAATCCAAACACTCAACGCTCATTTACTTTCTTTAAGTTTCAATATGTCTGTGTGTTTATCTTCTTGTTTACCTTGAAGGAGGTCATTAAAGTACTGATTCTTCCTTAACTCAACTATATAATTATAATTATTACACTTGTATTAATCTAATCAGAAAAGCAGGCTGCAAGCACAGACTCAATCCACAACCCTTCCCCTTCATTGACAACTAATAAAGTGTTAGACACCACCACTGCAGTTTTGAATTTGTTACATTTTTATCTGTTAGATTCGGTGTGTATTGTTTTTCTTTTCCCAGCTCCGGTGACCCCCCCCCCAAAAAACATTAAAATTTAATTTCCTCTCACCATCTCGTTCTTCTTTTATTTCTCACAGGGAGAACACAAGTTATCTCCTTATTGATCCATCCTAATCCTCCTCTGTCAATAATGACTTACTTATCTATGTACATCTCTTTAATAAAATCACCCCCAGGGCACTAACAAAGCGTACATGAGTAATGGCACCATCATTGTTTTTCTAATAATAATTTGATAGTGTGATATAACAGCTATAGAAAAATGTGGCATCACTGTGAAGATCGATGAGCTGAATTAATTGTTTCCTGAGTGTTTTATTCAGTTTTCTCCTGGGTTGGTGCACAATATTCAGGACTGCAGAGGGAAAAAGAACAGAGCTTAAAGGAACAGTGTGTAAGATTTAAGGGGATTTAGTGGCATCTAGTGGTGAGAATTGCAGCATGGGACCTGATGAAACTTCCCCTGGATAGAATTCTTTCTGTATTCATTGTTCAGGATGTTTTTAAGGGAAACAAGTTATTCAAATTAATTTTTTTTCTTACTTTTCTTTAGAAACAGACATTCAAGAGGTTTGTACCAGGAGCCAAATTATCCGCAGATGTTTGTTCCTCTCTAAAACAAACGGGCCAGGTAATTTAAACTCGTAGAAACACTAAATAAAGCACTTAAATGTATAAAAATCTGTGGTTTTCTGGCACTCTCAAAGCAGGCCACTGTAGAAACAACATGGCAGACTTGCTCCCTGTGTAGATAAATTGGCTTATTGTAAGGCAACAAAAACATTTCTAATTTTCAGGTTTATAAACACGGAGACAAACATAAATTCTTTATTATAATTACATTCCTGCCAATACATCCCCCTAAATCCTACACACTGGAATTTTGAAGCTGCACTTAACAATAATCATACATTAACAATTAGTCAAGTGACTACATGCAATGCGGAAACAATGTCTCCTAGTGATGAAGCCATAGAGAATTATCTTTCGACTCTGCATTTCTTCACAGCTACACTATATTAAAGAGTTTTAGCATCTTTTGACTCATTTTAGTACCGAACTTTATTTGTTTTGGTTCCCTTTCAATTAGCAGTTAGCCACAGTTAATGACTAGCTGGTGAACACAGTGAAGCATTTAGCAGCTAAAGAGACACATCCCTTGGGAGATATTGAGACCAGAAACAGAGGTAAAAGAAAGTACACTTAAATTAATCAGGTGAACAGAAACACAACTCCAAATAAATACCAATGTTGCTCTTTCTCCATTAAAAAGTTTATGATAACTACTTGTAACAACTTCAAACATATCAACAAAACACTTTTAACATTTCTAAAAGTAATGACAGGAAATGGTCGAATGTGTAAAATGACTCGGTAATCACAAACATCAACAATAATATAAGTTTTGCTCCACACAATTAAACAGCGAGAGCTTCTATCAACAGTCTCAAATTTGCACCAATGTTCAGCATCACACATAGAGAAATTCATCATAGAAGACGTGGGAGACCAATTTTGCACTCAAAGGAGCCTCTTCAAAAGCCTTATTATAATTTGAACAACCAGGAACAGCACACTGTGGCATTGTTCTTTTTCTCTCTACAATCATACTTTTTCTCAACTGGAAGCTCATTACTTTATCACAATCACTCCGTCCACCTACACATAAACCTCACACCAGAGAACAAGCTGCTGAGAAAGATCCCGTGAGGCATCCTGGGAAATGAAGTGTGAGATCGCTTTCACACCTGCCTTGTTTAGTTTGGTAGAAGCAAACCCTGGAGCATACACTACCTTTGTGAGGTTAGTTTGGGCAGATGTGAACACAGCTATCACAAAAAAATGGACCTATAGCTCATTAAAGAGGTGATCTCTGTCACGTTACAAACTAAATCTGCTGCGGCACAGTAGCAGCATTGCGCCTCTTTTGCATTAAGACAAATCTCTCGTAGCCTGCTGTGCTTTGCTTTGTGTGTAAACGTCATCTTTAAAGGAGCCTATGCTCAGGTGTGCCCTCTGTTGAACAACACAGGCATACCTGCCAGATGTTAGGAAATATTTCCAGCTGATGAGCATGTCACAGTTCAGGAGGATTAGTGTACGCCTCCATCTGAACTTGATATACTCCTTCGGCAATTTCAGTGCATCAACATTTCATTTCCAAACTATCATTGGCCTAAAGCTATCAATGCAGACATTGTATTAAATGATGTCTAGGGCCAAAATCAACGCACATCTTTGTCTTTCCATTGTAAAATTGGAAAGTCTGCTCTTGTTTTACTTTTGGTTTACTTTCCAGAGTTTTCCTGCATGGAAATAAGAAAAAATAAGGAAGCAGTTTTCTTGAGGATCATCAGGTCCACTTGTACATAAATGCTGCCATGGCAATTTGCAACATTGTAAACTGATCGTATTTGGAGCACATTAAATGGACTACGGTGTGTTCAAACAAAACCAATGAACCACAAGATCTAGTTGAGATTCTCCTGATATTACCGAGATCAAGAAATGAAGGATAAACTATGACACACAGAGCTACACTCAGTGTCAGCACTGTACAGACAGGCAGAACAAATTAGGACTCGGAGGGCTTGAAATTAGTGACGGAAACTTTAACATTACATTGTAAGCTCTGAAAATATGTAGGCTATTTGGAAATTTTCTAAGCTATTTTGTTAAGTTGCGTCTTAGCAAAATGCTCTGAATAACAAGTAATCAAAAGAGGGAGTGTAATATGCTGCCGTGACAGTCTTATAAATAATAGTGAAGGTTAACTGTCTGGGTTTAACTGTTTCGGGGCTTGCAGCCTCTCTGTTTACATCCAGCTATCTGTGATTCTTCACTGCAAACCAAGTTAGCCGTTAGCTGCCTCTCCTAGCTAACACAACCACAGCTGTTGAGGACAAGTTCTCACGGGTTGCAATATGCTCCAGAACTACTCCAGTGGACGTATGTGCAAGTAAAAAAACGTGAAAATTGGCATCAAGTTCAGTGAGAACATGGCACTATAGGTGTGAAAAGCCCTAAGTGACTTCAGATGTAACACTTAAGAGATGTGCTCCTTGAACTTCACTGATGGATTAGCAGGTCATATGTGTCTCATTTCACTCCAGGCAGATATATCCTCCTTTTCACATGCTTACAAATGTGTGAAATACACGTCACGTTTGGCTGTTCTGTCCAAAACATTAAGGGCTGATATATAGTATTACATTTTGAGCCTACTTTGACAATCTGTTTGCAGCTTAAAGAGGAATGTACTTTATTTATTTTGGTCTTTCCACACTTCTGCAGATTGATGGATGGATAATAATAGGATAAATATCCATTTTATTCCATGCATAATTTTTTCCTTACCAGATTCTGGAGACTACATTACCCACAATGCAACCCCACTGCTGTTAAGTTGGACTGCGATTTGGGTTTAAGTTGCCAAATAACTGCCACAAGACGGCAGCTAAGTTCTGCAGTCATACACCATAAACATTATATCATTAACCCTGTAGTTTTTTGTCACTTTTATTAATAAAAACCATAAATGAGTGAAAAAAGTTGAACAATTTTATTCCCATTGTGTCCATGAAGCGTTGTTTATTGCGTCCATGGAAACAACGATAAACTCATCCGTGAAGTTATAGTTTCCTTCCACTGACAAAATAGTAAGTAAACATTTCTGTAACTACATTACTGCATAACTCATAAATGTTGCTATGCAATTATACAATTTAAAAACAATGCTGCATTTTCTCTTAAACTAATTTGGTCGCGGTGTCTGGGATTTGGTTTAATTATAGGGCACATGGGGTAGCTTCTAGAGCTTGATTCGGCTTTCCACCAAAGATACTACTGTCTCTTTTGTCTATATTTTACTGCGCAGTAATATACAAACTGCTGCAAAGTGCAACAGAAACACTTAAAGTGCACTTTTATGACACAGCTAGACAACATGTCTTGCATCACAAACGGGCTCAATAAGGCTGACAGTTTGGAGCATACAAAGTTTTTATGTTCAGATGTAGCTTAAATCCAAAGTGTTAAATAATCAGAGAATTGGGAGGATTTCTGAGGGCATCTGAGGAAATCACCAGCTAACAATACAGCAAAGCTAATTAAATCCAGTAATTAATACAGACATGAATTCACAGCGCTGCAGTGCTCGGAGGAACGGTGAAATAAATCAGAACAAAACAAGTTATAAGACAACAAAACTTTCTGAGGGCACAATTAGAGACACAGCAGAGAACCAATAAACAGAGAAAGAGAGAAGATACACAACTGTCTCTAATGAAAGAAACCTCTGATGGTCTTAATATTGTTATTCAGAGAAGGTCTGCTGAACACTTCTGCTGTTTTTCAGACTCATTTCAATTCAGTTCCTCAATTTTAATTTTCTAATACAAAATCTTTGTCTGCCAGCATCTCTGTTCAAACATTTTAAAAACTTTTAAACTTTCTGAGTAGCTGAGCAGAAAGGCAGCATCAACTATTTTGACAAATATATATAGTTTACAATTGTAGACAGCATGTGCACATTGGTATATCTGCAGGTACTGAGAAATCATAAGATAAAGTTAATTTAGTTTCCAGAAAAAAAGGCTGCAGAAGGTATTAAAATGTGTTAAATTTAATTTATGAAAGTCATAAATATTTTCTGTTTCCTGCTGTAGGCAGTGACATTTGTTATAAAAGGTCTTAGTATCTGATTATGGGATGTTACACACGTCCAGCCCTAGACACAGAGTAAGCTGCCTGCAGGAGGAGAGGCTTTGTCTGGTCAGGCTTTAAGTTAACTTTATCTTCTGGCTTAAGCATATACTTGGTGAATTTACAGCTCAGAGCAACTTAATACGACACAGTCTCTGGCTTTTGTTTGATATATTTTGTTAGAGAAAAATTTGCTGCACCTTTCCGATCAATCATTAGCATAGTGAGCTTGTTTACTAAATCACGCGAATGCCACTTCACAATGAATGCACAGCTGAAACCCGTTCAAACTCTCAAACTTTGTATGGAAAAAAGGAATAAATAGTCGAACATGTATGAACAGCCAGATACAATTTTACTGACATAATTCTGAGTCTCTAAACCTGACAAAGACATACACTACATTCCACTGTCTGCATCCTGTACCTTTTACGAGCAAGTTAAGATTCAGTCTTTCTTAAGGATGTGCCAACATTTGGACGAGGGAGCTGGGGATTAAACCACCAACATTATTATTAATGGCCAACCTGTTGCATCACCTGAGATGTAGCTGCCCACTCAACAGTCTATTTTGAGCCACTCGCTCTACACTATCTGGAGAAACGGGAAAAATAAACCAACAATCAACAAGAGGGAACTACTACAACAACAAGATACATTTGTTTATTGCTTTTTCAAACTTTTAGGAAGTCAGTCTGTCCTTTTTCCTCAGACAGACAAAGTTTGAAGAACATCTCACCTTTTTCATTGAACATCTAAACTAACCTGCAGTACAACTGAGTAAAACAGCAAACCAATGTTTCTGGCAGCTCAAAGGCACATTTTGTTTACATGTTATTCATATGGCTGCCGGTCTCTGAGCTGCTACACATGCAGTGACTCTTTCATATTGTAATATTGGAAGGTGATTAAACGCACAGTGGCTTTACGGCCCTGCGGGGTAGCTTGTTTCACAGACCAACTTCCTTGAATCTCATCACTTGTGACTTGCTCTCGCTGCTCCGGCTAACAAGTCATCAGAGCACCATCTGTGGCTGTTCAAATATGTATTCCTACTTTGTTGTCATTTAGTACCACTTCCATAATGAACTGTGAGCTGTCTGCAGGGGAGGGGGAGAAGGAGATGTAAAGCTCAGTGTGAAACCTGCGGCTGGGATCCCTCCTCCTCTGCAGTCCTAACTTAATATGCTGCTGTGGTTTATGGTCTGTGCATGATGAGTGTGCTGCTGGGTCAGACTGGGCGAGATAAACAGATAGACAGAGAGAGACATCGAGAGAGAGAGAGAGAGAACGATCAATGCAAAAGAATGACTCATGTTGTAATTGCTCATTTCACATATTTCCTAAGCTGTTAAAATGGGTTCTTTTTTTAAGGCAGAAATGTATCACAGATTTTTTCTGTAACTGAATAGTTGTGACAGGTCCATCACTTTTAAGGAGCAGGAGGCAATGAAACAGTATCAATCTGGTCTGTGAATTTTTTTAATGCTTCTGCAAAGATACAAATCTTTGCAAAGCTATACAATGAGGGGTGTTACGGGTAACAAATGCACCGAGGGGCTGTATGAGGCTGTCCTCCTGAGACAAACAATAGCTGCAATTTCTTTAGCAGATGCCCCATAATGATGTTTATGTTCAAGTCACAAAGCCCTCTAGTGGCCGTAGTAATTATGATGTTGACCAGGTGATGTAGAGCAAGATCCCGTGTTCTTTTAAACTGACATTCAACACTGGTAACCATGACCATGATCATACTATAACCGCAACTATATGTATATTGCTGTAACCATGACAACAAATGACCCCTGTAAAAAAGTAGTTATTTTAACCCAAAGCATCTTTCTCAAAACCTAAACAAGTTGCTTTTTGCCTAAACCCTACCAAACCTTAACCACAGCATTGTTTAATCATAAACTAAAAAAGACACAGAAAAACTATTTCATCATTCCAATACCCCACTATGCTATTTAGTATTCCAGAAAAAATATTGTGTATGTCTCAATACATAGTATGTCAAATGTAATATCCCCAAAATACCAAGATGTTTGGCTCCATTCAGTCAGATTTTGCAGTATGCGCCCCAGCATGCTTTTCTGACTATTCCGACCCACAAACCTCTGCACAGCAGAAAATAATGTCACATCAACTGAGCCACTGACAGCTCATTAACAGCTTGACAGAGGCTGTAATGACTGATGACAGAGCATTAAAGTGACAGGTGACCAGCTGATTAGCACTAATAGCTATATAAATTGGTTAAGTGAACACAATAGTTATAACGATCACAGACAACAACAGGACATAATTGTTAAATAACAATGAAAGAGAAATGCATGTGATGTTTTACTGCTGTGACTATACTATACCACAATCTACATCTTATGCAGTTATCACTTAAAAGTTTTCATTTCATACATTGTAAAGTAAAAACAGCTGAGTTCTATCGGTTGATCTCTGAAACTGGTAAACTCTGCATAATGGCATTTAGTTTTATCTCCAGTAAGATTGAATAGAATCTCTACTGTCTTGCAAAAAACAACCAAACAGCAGAGCATCTTTCTGAGCACATTGCACAGATAAAAAGAAAACTAAAATGCTAAAATACATTTTAAAAAACCACATATAGACATTAAATTTCACAGTAAAAGAAAGTAAAATGACAGTTATCAAGTAAGTGCAGATCAAGTAACATATATATAAACAAGAAGGTCAAAGTTTAGGGCACCGTGTTAGAAATAAGTAGTCTGTTCTGAATGTGTACATACTGCATGCAATAATATGCACTTTGTCAATGCAGCTGCACTAGCAACTGAAAGTAAAAAGACAAAGTGTGTGTGGAACGCACCCCATGTCTTCATGCTGATATGAGCATCAGATTAAAAACGCAAAAAATAATGCATTTTGTTTTGTTATTGGAGGGACTTGTAGCCCAAATCCCAACAATGCATTATGAGGAACTGCGCACTGAGCAAGCTGATTGATTCAACTCATGTCGGGTATACAACACAGAAAAATGGGTTGTATGTATCAAAGTTGACCTTAGCACTCATTTTCATAAACTGTTGTTGTTGTTTTCTTTCAAATATTTAAGCAATATGTGATCAAATAGTTAATATCAAGGTGTTTTCATTTACACTGGCTGATAAGACCTCTTCTGAGGACAGTGTGGGCATGTACAGTCTGTGTGTGTATCAAACTGAAACCCCTGTTAGCTTTTGTTGGTACATGAACTCAGGTGACCTCACAAAGCTCCACCCACCAACAACCTGCACAGATGTGTGATGAGACATAAGTAATGAAAACATCTAGAGGGAAGTGCAGGGCCTTTAAATGAACCATATTAAAGTAAGGTAACAAAGTATTCAAACTATAAAAGTAGCTTTTTGAGGAGAAGTTTTTTTGTGTGCTATATAAAATTTCTAAAGATGGAAAGATGTTAAATGCTGGCAGCTACAAGTTTCACAAAATATTCCTAGATCCTATCAGCTGAAACCAAATATAAACACCTCGATATGAAACTACAGCGCTAGACAGAAAGAGAGCAGCGGGGGAGAGAATGCATGCAGTGAGAGAAAGGGGCATGGACATGAAACAGAGAGAGAAAAATATGCATATATAGGTAGAGAGAATAAAGGAAGGAGGACGGAAAAGAGGAAAAAGAAAGAGCGACACAGCAGCAGGAGAGCAGAGATCCAGGCAGGAGAGGAAAGAAAAAGATTGCGGGCATTGAAATAAATAAAGACAAATGTGTCGGGAGGATAAAGGAGGAGGAAGGAAGCTGACAGGAAACAACAGGAAAAGAAAGACAAGTTGGAAAAGAGAGGATGGAAAGTTAGCAGCAGATCTGAGTCGGAGACAGCAGACGAGAAACAGCAGGGGGTTAAAAAGAGAGAATCAGATATTTCAGACTGTGGATGCTCCTTTTATGAAGTAAGCACAGAGGATGACGGATAAGGATCTATATCACCATTACTAAAAATATTGTCTTCACATACACTCCTCTATCCTCATCCTCACTCATCTCCTCCTTCCTGCCATCATATGTCTGACTGTAGAGGACGCAATCTGTCTCTCTCTGTCTTACCATTTTACAGCCAACTGTTGTACCATTAAACTGCAGCAGGAAGATCAGATTATAAAACACTTTGCATAATCATGCAGTATGTTGCTTTGGGTAAAATATCCTCACTAAAGGTAGATACTATGGGCTTTCCTGAAAACCTTAACATCCAGATTTACCCTTTTGTTTCCTTTAAAGTAGCTTCAAGGTTGAAATATAGTCTTATATTATTAGACACATGTACTCTGGATAAGCTATTCAAACCCATAAATCCATGTTTTCTGGCCACACCATCTTGTCGAAAGGAAATATTCTTTGTGCATCATTTTATACACATTTCTTCAAAATTCTGCTTGACATTTTTTTAGTAACTTTAAGAGCTCAATTAGATTTTAAAACAAAGATATGTGAGTTATTTTGCAAAGTTTGACTTTGCACATCATTAGTTTGTTATTAACTGTGAGGTTTACTGTAATGGGTTAAAAGACAATACAGTTGAGTGTGAGCAGAGATGACAAAATGAGAGGGACAATCAAGAAAAAGGACAGAAATAGCATTCTACACAGCAAAGGCAAGGCAAAGAGCGTTAGTTCAAAATAAAGACCAGAAAATGAGGACAAGAGATCAGTGTCGAGTAGAGGAGAATAAAATAGTGTAGGGATGAAGGACTTTTTCTGCCATCTGTTTCGATAACATAGAAGCATACATCACTGCCTTCCTCTCTCCTCCCCTCATCCTGTTTCTCTCCATCCATCCTCTTGGATTTCCCTCCCTTTCTCTCTCTCTCTCTCTCTCTCTCTTCCGGCAGGGAGGCATAACAGCAACACACCACTTCATATTCACACACTGACACAGTGTCAGACCTGGACACTACCCCATGTTCACAACCAGGATGAGTCAATGACACATAAGAGAAGAAAAACGTTTTTTTCACCATTACAGAAATCACAGACTCAAACCAGCAACCTCTCAGTCCCACACCAAACCTCCACAACCTGCATACAACCTCTTTTTCTCTCACACACCTTCACACTCTGGCAGAGTGTGTGAGCACAAAAAACGTGGCTCAGTCCCAGGATGCTCATCATGCTGCACTGAGCACCAAATTAACCAGAAAGAAAACAGATAACCTTGTTTTATGCACACGGTGGATGAACTGGCTTGCTGGCTTTTGATAGGGGTGATAATGCTTCTTTCAGCCCACAGACGAGAAAAACAAACAGCTGAGACCTTTTCCTGCCAAACATTCAGCTCTGTGAGTCCACCTCTCTGCAGCAGCATCAGAAAATGCAAAGCTTTTCAGGAAGAATTTTGACCAGTAAAGCACGTGTTACACACAGTAAAATGAATAAAGCAAGGACGTTGCGTAAAAGTTAGAGCCTGAGCAGCGGCCACGTTGCGCTTAAAAATTACTGCTAAAATAACGATATTATTCATTCAACTGATTGAGCCCTCACAAATTCGCTAAAATTAAATATTTTTTTCCACATCAAACCGCCTTATTTCTCTTGAACCAATCGCTGATGCGCAACCAATACGCGCAAAACCGTACAGTCTTCATAAAACCAGAGAGCTCTGCACTTTTCCCAAATTAATTGAGTGAATATGTAACACAAACAGCTGATATATGGCTGGTTTCAGAAATCAGAGGCTTTGCAATTTTCCAGGGGGTATGACAGACGCATGAAGCCCCCGTTTAAAGCGGCCCCTCCGGGTCTGCGCTGCCCGGACTCACTCCGTCTCCTCCGGGGAAAGTGAAACAAAAAGCGCACAGTCTGCTCACCTTCTCCGGTTGTCCCGTGCGAGCTGCAGAGAAGCAGGACGACCTGAGCGATAATCCCAGCGACTCTTTTAGTCCCAAAATCCATGATGATGAAGCGGCGGGAAGACTGCAGAGAAGCCAGGCGGCTGCTGGAGGAGAGAGACGGCCAACCTCTCCTCTCCAGCTCCAAGAGAGATCTCCTCACACCAGACTGAAGGAAGAGAAGAGGGAGAGAGAGGGAGAGAGAGAGAGGTGGATTTAATGTGGTCACACTCCAACTTCACTGTGCCTCCTCCTCTTCCGAAAGCCCCCCCTTCAGTTCCTTAGTTGCATAAAAGCGGATTCAAAGACTCTCTGCATTGCCAAACTGGGTCCCCCAGTACATCTTTCACTGCGTGTGCTGCTGGCAACTATCGAGCTACTGGTAACCATTTATTATCCATGGGCCCCGGGCAGAATTTTTGCTAATTGGCACCACCCAAGGCAACAAATTCTAGTTTGGTATGAAAGAGTCTATGTGTATACATGATATTCACAGTCACAGTTTGTTCACAGTTATCAATCTATAATGACACCAGATACAAAGAATGAAAAAAATCTGGTCACTTTATTTGAACAAAACATGTCAAAAAATGTATTCTACATCTTCCAGTCATGTATTCAAACAATGATCATTATCATCCTCACCCTTTATCACAGATGTAACATTATACTGTCATACTACAGCCCAGCTGCCAAAAGAAAATGTTGGAATTGTATATTTTCTGCAAACCATAGATACGTATACATATATCACTGTCTCTAAAGTAATGTAAAGTGTATTAGCTGGCTTTGTGTTTCGGAGGTGAAGTGCATGACACCTTGGTGGGACACCTACCAACATGCAGACTAACAAAGATCAAAACAGGCTGTTTTTATGCAAGTCATCGTGTTTCCAGCAGCTTTTTACCCACCATGCTGGGTGGTTTTACCCAGAGGATTCCAAAAGGGACGGTGCCATGAAAAGCAGTTTGTTTTTTTACAGACATCTCTGCATTTCCTGCTGGGATAGTGCTACAAAAAACGATTGCTTTCAAATGAGACATCAGTGTGTTTGCTGCAAAGATAGCGCCATGAAAGGTGGCTGTTTTTTTACTGAGACACCACTACATTTCCAGTGGGGGTTGTGCCACCAAAACAAGTATTTTAAGCCAGAACATACATTTTCCTAACAATAACCAAGTGGTTTTTGACCACACATTAACGACAACATTGTTCAGATGCAAAGAAAAGTACAGTTTCAATGGAGTTGCTAAATGAAAATATACATATGTTTGCAGAAATGTACTATGCCAACATTTACTCTGGCGATTTGGTTGCATATCCATATCCATTGTGCTACAAATCTGACCATCATCAGCGTCGTCACAACGGTCTGCAGTTTGGCAGGCATCTCGCTTAAGTAATATCCCATCAACCATCTCCTTTCCCTCCCAATGACAAAATCAGCTGATAAACTACATAACTTTTAAAAGGCTGATCTATGTATGATATGTTCAGATGTAACATACTCATGGTTTGCAGAAACGTACAATGCCAACATTTTCTTCTGCTAACTGTGCTATTATAAATTAGTAATCAAACGTTAGTTTTATAAGTCAGGTCAGTTAGCAACAGAAGAGATATACCTGGCAGTTACTGAATGCAAATATTTAGTGACTACCAACTAGTTTCTACAAAAACTATTTTGTGTGGTGCAACGCATTTTAATGTATTGATGGGTAAAAAAAAAAAAGTCATTTATTTTGGGTCTAATGTCCATCACATTTAAACAGCTGATGTAACCTACTTCAGGAAATCACTGCACCAGGCCAAAAAATACCCACTTCATATATACTGCATAAGCGTGTTATCAATCTTCTCATCCAATTCTCAGCAAGAATGCAAACAAGTCAATTTTCCCAAAATGTCAAACTATACCTCTAGGCTATTATGCATATTTGATAATATTTGCTTCTAAAATCCAGACTACATTTTTTTTAGTTATTTTCATGCAGGCTACATGATGATGCTGTTTTACTAAGAGTCTTTCCTGGTTCTAGAACTGTCATGGATGCCCCTCCACTTTGAATCTAAACATGAAATGCTGCACTCTCTGAGCAAAATGGCTGCTATCAGATATTTCCCCTCTATCCATGACAGAAAAACAGAAAACAAGAAAATGTGGGCTCAATTTGGCCAGAAACCAAAACAGCTGACCTCTCTGACCACCACTTCCACCACAGGCTATTATAACAAGGATTGCAAAGCTGGCGCCAACCACAACAGCTCTACCACTCAGCAAGTTGAAGCTAAAGAAGTCTGGTGGGCATTGGGGGGTCTGGCACTGCCCGATTATCGACCTCTGGACGTCTTCAGCGTTACAGCAGAGGATCCTGGTTCAGCCTCATGCAGCGAGGAAGAAGAAATGTGTGAGCTCTACATCCGGCTGAAAGAAGTCGAGTTGTGCAACATGATGGGAGACACTCCTGGCATCCCGCAGTGTAAGGAGACAATGATAATAACAACCTCTGCCGCCATTAGACAGTTTAATAGCGCACTTCAGAGCCAGGGGAGTCCATAGAATTGGTTCTTTTGCAGCTTTTTAATGTGGATTATCATCAGTATAACTATCATTCAGTCATGATCAATAGAGTTAGAAAGCTTTACGATCTCTTCAGTTCATTTATGTCTGCTTCTCAGGACAAATGGTGCGCGTACAGGAAAAGAGATTTAGAAGAAAATAAGTGATGTTGTTATTCGTATATAACATTTAATTAGATTTTTTTCTAATACGTCTTTTCCGTCTCTTTCCCCTTCAGTCAAATGTAAGAGGAACATCAGGTGCCAAATGGTGACCCAGCAGACGAGGAGAAAACCAGTGGGAAGAACAAGAAGACATTATTTTTAAAACACATCTTTATGTTTATTTGAATAAATAAACACAACAATGTTCTTAACCACAATCAAGCTACTAACTTTTCTCAGATAACAAATCATGAAAATGTGAAATATTGTTAACTTGTAGTGACACAAAAATGGTTTCTTTAAAAAGTTGCCTTTATCAGGTTAGACTTTTCTGTTTAGACCTTTCAGTGCTTGATAAAGACTTAAAACTGAACAGACTACATTAATGTTTTGTAAGCTTTTCGGTGATTAGGAATGATGCAATGTTTCTATGCACCAACAAAAAAAGAAAGCTCTTGGCGTATTTTGGCATGTTTTCTTCCCTTTAAATCCATGCTCTCAGATTAATAACCTGCAATGACTGTTAAACCGAGAGCGTAATTATGAGAACAATTTTGAGTCGAATTCTGCAATAGATTTGAAAGCTGTAAAGGATAAAGACCTTTGACAGTTTCCGACATTCGAATAAAAGAACAGGTTTGAAACTCGCAGACGCTCATTCATTTTATGATCATATCTGTGTCGGGTGACATGCTTCGTTAGCACGCATTTATTAGTCACTGTGAAAACATTGTGGACGCGTTTCAACAGCTTATTTTAGAATATCCACCCGGTTCGGTGATGTCTGGACAAACTGTTGTTGATTTATGGCCAAATTTTGCAACAGGCCAATGCAGTGGTGGCAGAAACTGTGGTACAAATAAGAGCTATGGTTTAGAGGGTGATGTCAAAAATTAGTTTTTCAAAAACTCAGAAAATCTAGTCAGTCAGACTTCAATGAGTAAAGATGGATGTCGTACCAAGTTTCATTTAAATCGGGCTTACAACGTAGGTGTTTTCAAAGTTCGACTTTATTTGATAGCGCTACCATCTGGCTTATTAGGATCATATTTGTTGAGCAGCATTTGCAGAACCTCCGGCCAAAAATGGAAATGTCATGTGTCTATGGTGTACTGCTTCACAGGAATTTGGGAACAAACACAGGAAACAAAGATGGCCCAGGAGCATAAAGTGTATGGGCCAATCGCCCCTTCCCTTCCATCCCATGTCCGGCGCCCTTGCTCACACCACATACATCTTCATACTTGACCTTCATTGTGATTGCAGCTACACTCTTGTAAGTTCCATGACTTGTATCTTGCACAGATGCTAAGCTATCGCATTGACAATTATCTATCCACAGCCAAACAGACAGACAGACACCTGGCAAAACACTCAAGACAGCTTCTGCGGTAGTTCACCCATCACATCTCATATCGCTGTGGCTAATTTATGCACTGCTCTAAGGGGCATATTGCCATCCTCATACAATATGTAGAATGTTAAAAAGCTTCTACATCTTTTTAAAAATAACAGTAAGTGTGCTTCTATCTATTTTTTTGCAACTATCTTTAATTTCAGCATTAAAATCTTGAAAGGAAACACCAGAAATATTGCAAAAAAGTCTTTACACCTAGCAAAGGTGGAAAGCTGAAAGTTCAGTTATAATTTGCACTACATTTGATGGAAACCTGGCCACTGGCCTTGGAAGTCAAAAGTCAATGTCATATTGGTTATAATTACAACAGGTGGCTAACAGCTACAAGGAATCAATACACAGCAGGAGTTTCAGACCAATTTGTGTATCACAGAACCGCCACAGGACAAGGTTATGGTGTTATGTTGAACAGATCACGTCAGGCACTGATCATTAACAGAACACATCTATGAGGGAGAGGAGGGTTTTGGCTGTATTCATCGGATGGTCAAGAGAAAGCCCTGAAAACAGGGAGGAGCGAGGAAGACGTGCAGAGAGAGTCAGCAGGGGAATCAGATAATGAAAACCTACTGAGAGTATAGACAGCAGGGGAATCAGATGATAAAAAACCTGTTGAGAGCAAACACAGCGGGGGAATCAAATATCACTGAAGCCAGAGACGGCGAGAAACAAGGGATCACACCGTGCTCTATAACGCGAACACTCAACGCAAGCGTCACACACCTCGGTGGCCTGCAGACACACTGCACAGCGAGAAACCAGCTGGCTGTTTAATGTTCAAATCAGATGGGTGAGAGATTTGAAAACTGCAAACCTGAGATACGTTGAAATCACACAGAGAGGGAACAACAGGCTTTTGGTCACAGGAAATATTTGAAACTTTAGCGTAAATCCTGAGAGTCAAAGTCAAACAGTGACGTGCACAGCGGGAGAGTAAGAGATAGGGAGGGAAAAAAAGGAAATTTCCCAAATCTAAAAGCAGGAAATGGTGCGATGGATGGAGGTCTGATGCTCTTTCCATCAGCAAATTTACAAGACCATGTTTTTGATAAGTTTTGTATTTTATTATCAGGAAAAAGAAAACTAAAAAAAAATAAATGACAAGAGAACCAGAATGGTGTTATTTCTGTTTTGTTAAAGGACCATTATTTGTTGCTGCGTTTCAAATCTCTTGGCAGCTTTGAGCAAAACTTGGCCACTGTGGGAGATGTGGGGAGAGCAATTTGTTCCATTTTCCACAGAAGTATCCTTTTCTGCCTAAGCTGTGTTTTGCTTTTAAAGAAATATGTGTATAATGTGACCACATTTTTTCACAAGATAAAGAAAAAAGTAGAGTATATTTATCAATATAAGGTCTATAAATGACCTACTGTGCAGCTGAAAGAGTGAGTACATTATGGTAACTAGTGATGGGCACAAGTAGGCTAGTCACGTAGCCAATTTGGACATCAGTATTAGTTCAACTTCAACATATAGACTAATAGCACATGGGGAAAAAAGAGACGAAAAAAGATAGATAGATAGATAGATTGATAGATAGATAGATAGATAGATATTGTAACGTAAGTATTTTTTTCTATTCCCCCTCCACCTCCAAACACACAGCGAGCTGTTACGTTTCTCATGTGATATACAGCTGTTTTGCTTTATGAGCTCATTATAAAAGCTATAGAGACGTCATTATTCAGTGTTATTAAATGAATCTTTCATTAACAGCAGAAAGAAGGGCAACCATCTCATTCCAACCCTTTCTACTCATGATTCAGTGCATCAGTGTACAGTACACAGACGAGATGACTTCTCTTTGAAACTTGTTTCTGGCTCCCAGCAGCTTGATCTCTGCTCTGCTCTCAAAGAAACTGAATGTCTTTTCTGTTTCAGCCAACTGGCCGGCCAGTCGGGCAGCAGGCCTCCAACAGCCTGCAGCTGCTGCTGTGAATATAAAACAGAGTCAGAGTGCATCGATCACCAGCCCGCTCCATCTGGTGTTCAACAAAGAGTAAATATGAGCGTGGACAAAAAGAAACGAGACAGCGGCTTAAGAACAACTCACATCATGTCAGAGACACTTTGAGCCTTTAATGCTTTAGTTTAGTCCATTATCTACCAGTAACTGCTCCGCTGAGAGCTCTCTGTGGCTTTGAGCAACTACAATACATTCTGGAGATGATTGTGCTACTCTCAGACAGCAAATTTATAGACTAAAGGCCTGGTCCAGAAAGTTGTATGTCTTTGCAAATGACCAAAAATGGTTCTGAATGTTTGGTGACAGAGGGACTACTCGCTATTCTCTTTTAATGAGGCTAGCTGGTGAACTGCTGTTCTTGGCGAGCTAGCCACTAAGGCTGGAGATATACTTGCTGTTAAACCTAGCAGTTACATGTCCGGCTGTGTTTGGCTGTGTCATGAGCGTTTTTGTACACATACTAGTCAATACGCAGTGCATGTTTGTAGACGATACCTCTACAGGGGACACAGAGAGCCCAGATTAAATATAACTCAGCTACATGATGTTTGGGATGTACACAACAGACATGGCAACACTGGAGGAGGTTACTATTTATCATCAATCAAATTTTATTTATACAGCACCTTTTAAACAAATCAAATGCAAGTCAAAGTGCTTTACACTTTGATATTTTCAGCTCCTATGAGATCCTCTTGCAGGCTGCTCTAGCATTTTGGAGCATAATGGCTAAAAGCACAATCACCAAATGTTTTAGTTCTACTCTGAGGATCTGAGGGACCTTTCTGGTTCATAAACTAAAAGCATCTCTGAGATATAATCTGGTGCAAGGCCATGCAGTGCCTCATAAAATAATAAAAAAATTTTAAAATCAATGCGAAAACTAAGAGGCAGCCAGTATAAAGTTTTTTAAAACAGGAGTAATGTGTGCTCTCCTTCTGGTCTTAGTCAAAACCCATGCTGCAGAATTCTGAATTAGTTTCAGCCGATTGGTTGTATTCTTTGGCAGACCAGAAAGGACAGCGTGACAGTCATCCAGCCTG
This sequence comes from Plectropomus leopardus, assembly GCF_008729295.1. Classification (NCBI taxonomy): domain Eukaryota; kingdom Metazoa; phylum Chordata; class Actinopteri; order Perciformes; family Serranidae; genus Plectropomus; species Plectropomus leopardus. The sequence continues at coordinate 23,646,372 of NC_056474.1, forward strand.
CTGGTTATAAAAGCGCACATTACTTTCTCTGTGTTGCTCAGAGAGAGAAATGGCCTGGCTTTGGATTTTTTTAAAAATTAATAATAATGTTAATGCTGAGATCATACACGCTTTTTTGGTTTTTTTTTTAAAAGAAAGATTATGACATAATGACCTTAACTTTAAGAAACATGACAAAAGATATGATTGCTATGATCTGGACTTTGAAGCCAATTTGCCACAGTGGCCAAACCATGTAACTACAACTTGCGCATCCATCATATAATACCACGGGGCCCATCAATACTTTTTTGAATAGACTTACATTGTGAAAAAGACATCTGTAAACAAGTAGAAACATTTTTTTGAGTGTCACAACCCCTACAGAATGACTTGTTTCACAATCAGAATTTGGGTCCCATAACATTTCAAAGGTCAAGATGGGTCACACCGTTAAATTAATTTATACCTATTTAAATTAGTAGAGAGCTAAAACAGAAGTGACCAGCTTGGTCTCTATTGCTCTTACTCTGTGGGTCCAATGATGTGAAAGATTTGAGTAATTTTACACCAGAGAGGGAACTTTCTTGGCTTTGTGCTGCACTTTCATTGGAATGAATGGGGCACTGCCACCAATGCTGTATCCAGTTCTCTTTATAAATTCATTGATCAGACAGCACTAAAATGAACTGGCTTAGATGAAAACCTTCTGTTTCTTATCAATATTTATCAAGAGAATCACACTGAATTACAAATTCCGAGTCAGTGTTTTCTCAAGTATTCACAGTTTGTACACACTATTCAGCTTTCTGAAATTATGCGTAAAAATTTTTCCCATATTTGCCGTTAAAGATGGTATCAAGTATGTGAAAATGAACTGAGCAAACTAAATGGAGAAGCACCAGCTAGAGCTTAACGTTCCAGCCAGGATGAATTTATAATTACAAATCATCTACATCACATTTTTTGTAATATTGCTCACTTAGTTTCAGTTTTATTCACATTCAAACAGCACACTTATCAGCCTCTCTGTCCCTCTCTCTCTCGGCTCATTCTCATGCTGCTCTCCCTTCTGTTTTTCAAAAGTCTATTCAGTGTCTGCTCAACAGTTTTGGAAGTTACCATGGCAAAGGAAAAAAAACAAAAACAAAAAAAAACCCACACTCAATCGTTGATGATGTGGTGCAGAAGAAACGTGTTGCCTCTCCACAGGGATCACTGGTTCAAAATACAACGACAGCTCTGACTGGCTAACTCTGCGGTTTAATAGTGAAGGACCCTTTGGGAGTCAATGGCTTGCTGAGTGCTCAATCAAATAAAAGCATGTTTTTATAGAGCTATTTTAATGGCAAAAGATTTGAGAGATCACAAATCTAAAAAACTGAATCCCCTGAGCACAAACTCAAAGTGAGAGCAAATGTCAATGTCACTCATTTAATCTCACCTGGAAGTGCATGGTCATCCTTTTAGACCCGCTCTTCTACTTGCACACAGCAATTCTATGCAGATCAAAGTGTTGTTTACCACAGGATGTCACTTTTAAATTTCTAAATGGGTATGGATAAACAAATTTGACACAGTGTTTATCAGTTTCAGAGGTGTGGGTAGGGTCACAATGCAGTCAATACAAGGAACAAGGATAGGACCTAAATGTAGATGAAGCAGGCAGACAGGATCAGTTTGGTGATTTACTGGCAGGTACAGATAGGCAGGCAAGTACGGGTCAAGGTAAAGGGTCACAGTAGCTGAAGCTTTAAAAGCAGAACAAAACACACGGCAAAAAGTAGCGCAGCAACTTCCATGGTCATCTAGAAAATGGATGGAACAGGACCGTTATACATACAAACTGAGAGGGTGACGAGGGAATGAGGTATAGGTTTGCAATTTTCGTCAAACCCACAAGTGTTAACAGGGAGTAAATAATGTAATTAAAAGGTAGTTTTGACTTCTGATGAACTAGATGTTTAGGTGTAGTTATTTGTGGTACAATGCCTTTAAGGTGTCCATAATCAGGAATTAATGGACTCTGTAGAGACAACCTTCCCACCCATTAAATCTTAATAATAGTCATCTTGTCACATTGTGTATGTATACATATACAGTATCTGTTTTCATGCCTCTTCCATGTTCAGGATATCTTTATAGAGTATTGCCTATGTTAGGTATCTTGTATCCATATCTATATTTTAAGACCCACCAACAACCAGAGTCTAATTCCTTGTGTGTATCAAAATATTTAAGAATAATTATACACACACTATGTAGGTGCAAGGCTATCAAGAAGCAGTGCACATTAAACTTCAGCATCACTAAACTTGAGTGGTATGAAGTAAAAAGCAAAACCATTCTTTTCCTATGGTACATCATGTCTGTTGGCCGCTCCTCTCTTACTTATGTGCGTCATGTTTTCTGGCGTTTTTTGGGTTGGGAAAAAAGTTAACAGATTTTCAACTTTTCAGCTTAAGGTGCGGAGCCGCACCATTCAGCACTGTCACTTTTTGACAATGCACACCCCGTATTGCATATGCAGCCCCGCTCCAGGCGCTCCCAGCTTTTTTTCCCCCAGATGCGCTTCCAAGGGATTTTTGGAATGGTCACACCTGGCGTGATGCGTGTCGGTGTGATGTGTCTTGGTGTGATCGCCTCATAAGTGTGCAGGTGTTACTTTTTTCCTCATTAATATATTTGGCCAATAAAGTGAGTCTGGACATAATCTTCATCTGGAACACCTACTGGCATATTTACACTGACGTTTGGCAACAAGAGGAAACAATTATTCTTCTCGTTCTTGCTAAATTGACTGCGGTATTTCCTGGAAATTGCTTCAGTTTGATGTTGGATGCTCCTGACTGTTGTTCGTGTGTGTGTGCCTGTGTGTGTATGTGTGTTAGAGAGGGAGGGGGAGAGAGAGAGAGAGAGAGAGAGAGAGAGAGTATTTCATATACTATACCTCATTGTTTATGTGTGACCTTGAGAGAGGTCATGGTTTTGCCCTGCAGCCTATCAATAACACATCATGGTAAAGGAGCAGGCTGGAGGCAGTGAGTGTGTCGAGGTGTGTGTTCACAAGGCCAAATTCACTTTTACAGTACGTGTTTGAGCATCTTTGTCCTTGACTTGAAATAAGTCATGCTACAGACTTTTACTGTCTCAATATAAACTTGAATTAGATGAATCACACATTAATAACACCTAAATCATACAAATATTTTTAAGTTACATGACTTTTATCATGTTTTTACAGACTGAGATCAATTTATGTCTGTTTTCCTCCCAAAAAAACCAATGGAGGACAAGAACTTCTATAAGTAAATTTGTCATGTTTTTAGCTGCCAAAACATTTTAATACTGTCTCCAGTTTTATGTCACCTTTTAATTTGGCCTTTCAATTAATGTTGATACACTGATGGATAGACTTTAATAGACATTTTAAACTCTCTGAGACCTCAAATACAAGACTTTGTGTTTTTTTATGCGGTTACGAAGAATCAGTCAGAAACAAGTTGACCAGTTCTCTGTCTTCTGCTCCTCATCCTTGTTTAAAGCTAGCAGCTCTCAGCTACAAGACTATATATCTGGTTTTGCGGGATTGATTTGATTTTTTATGAATGCAATGCTAAAAATGTGGACTACTCCGCCTTTCTGTTAAAATAAGGATGTTAAAAGCAAGTTAGGAAAATATAAAGATGCATCTAGTGCTAAAAAAATTAAACCTCTTGAGTAAGAATAGAAGTTTTGCTTTAAAAATATAAGGTACACTTTAATAATATTAATAAGAAAGTCCTCAATGAGATACAACTGTTCAAAATTTGAATTGTGTACCTCATCGATTCATCTCATTATGATGAGTACATAGAAATAATAAGTCTCAGTTAGTTTTAATGAAAAAAAAAAAATCAGAATTTGGTTTCTTTCTTGCCATCTCTCAACAAAAAGGAAATGTGTTTTACGATGCTCTTTACATAACTTTCTTAATGCACTTGTAGGTAGATCTCAACAAAACAGTGTCAGCATTGAGGCGGTCGTGGAGATGTTAAACTACTGAACCTGAGTAATTTTCACTGCAGTCTATGAAAAAATAAAAAAAACAAAACTGGAGTTGGTCCCATGAGGGTTTAAATATAGCCAGTATGCAATATGGGTTGCAGGTGTATTAACTTGTAGCAAAAAAAGGCTAAATCTGCTTCTGATCAGAATCCCCTCCACTGTGGAATATGACTCTGGTATGATGAAATAAACTCTAAGAGCTTTCTGAGACAAGAAGCATTCAATTATACATTGAAAACAAATGAATAGCACTCGAATGATCTTCACGTCCATCTGACATCAGTCCTCTGATGGTCGATGATTAATCAAGTCCCTCTATGAAGAGATTAAATGCAAGAATAAGTAATATTAATCAGGGATTGACGAAAAACACCTACTGGCCATGCGCTTTAATGACTCATATAATTACCTCTGCTGTCTGGATTTAATGAACTTTTCTAAGAATTAATGACTGAAAAAAAAAATTCTCAGAAAGTGCATAAAAAGACCCCAGCAAACAAGATCCAGTCTTTTGTGTGAAAAGGAGGGTTGTTAGATAGTAAGAGAGCCTCGGGTGGGGATGGTTCTGCGTTGTTTAATCCTAACCTGACAGATGGTGTGAAATGCCTGCAGGCTGCCAGTCAGATGATTAAGACAGCAGCAGGTTTCCTCAGAGAAGCACTTCCGGGCTCTGCTGGGTAGACTACAGGTGAGCTGCTCTTCATCTGATCTTAGAGAGGAGAGGAATTTGGTTTTGTTGAACTGACAGGCTCTTGTCCGTCTGCAGTATGTCTTCATCGCTGCTAGCCCTTGAAAAAAACTAAATCTGTATTGTTGGTGGTCAGTATTGTAAGAAAAAATCCCAGGCGTCTGCAGCCAGAGTTAAAAATTCACACATAATCAATTTTCATCTTGTTTGACAAAAGGAAAATATAAATGTGTTGGGGTGCATGACCCCTCTTGTTGACTTTTCTGTACTGACTGTGACAGAGCTGGATGGGACATACTGGGAGAAGGCATGTTGCAGTTACTGCAGTTATTTGTGGAGGCCCACCAGGATCAAAACATCTGCCAACACATATTGATTTTCTAGCACAGAGCGCACTCTGTGCACAGATGGAGCAGTAAAACACCAGTGGCCAGATGCATAAAACTCTGTGTAGGTTCGTGGCTAAAAGTGTGTATACACACAGAGGCAGGAATACGCATATGCATTCTTATTGTCAGATTTCTAAAGCTGTGTGTACACCTGATTCTGTTTCATAAATCTCAGTCATTATGGTGCTGGGTGCACACGGACAAGCCTCATTTCCACACCCGCAGTTCAACACAAACCTGTGCAAAAAGGCATTAAACATCCGTGTCCATATTGACACGTTTGCCCGTCAACAATTTATTACACCTATTGGTGAAAAATACTGTGAGTTAGGTGCAATTTTATTGTTGAATCAGAGAGGTTCACCAATGGTGCAAGAGCAGCCATTATTTCACACAGCCGTGGATATTTGTAGCGAGAATACAACTGATTCATCACATTTATGCAAAACACTGTTCGCTGTGAAATCTTGATTGTCATTAATATTAAATGTCAGAAGATAATTAATGTAGCAGTAACTTTACAATATACTCCACATGATAAAATTAAACAATTTATAGAGCATTGAATATAAATAAAATAATACTGAAATGTATCACTCAAGGCGTTTGCATGTTTTTTTGTTGGTAAACATCATTTATGCATCTGGCCCCAGGTGTTGTTAAAGTGAGACTTGACTGTCCATTAGGCTGGGTCTAAAAGTTTGCTTTTGTTCACCTCGGCAGCAGCTGCTCCTCTCATCCATTAATCTGATCAGCTCTGACCAGATTAACAGATCAATTATCCATCTACTCAAATTCCTCAAACTGCTGCTGGAAAAAACAGACTCATTTAGAGTTCTGCCTGCATCACGCTCACTGACTCACGCAAACATTCGAATTGGAGAAGTGTACACAGAATCATAAAGAAACACACACACACACACACACACACACACACACACACACACACACACACACACACACACACACACACACACAGACAGACAGACAGACAGACAGACAGACAGACAAAAAAGCACGTTTGTTGACCTCATAGACATGGAAACATAGATACCTCAATGGCCGCTGACAATGCGTCTGCACAGGCGTCATATTGAAGTCTTTTTCCATTTGTGAATGGAAAGTGAAGCACAGCAAAGTGAAAAAGGGTGAAGGAAGAATATAAATTAAATAAAATAATAATTCACTTCCAGCCAGTCACATCACTGGTCTCATCTCTCTGAAACAGCCAATGACCAATGACAGAGACGCATTAGAAAAACTCAACAAACGTAAAAACACTTCTTAAGGAAATGATGTTGCCTGGATGGTGCTGCAAATCTGCAGCCAGAGGCAGATAATGTGAGTTTCTATTTAATCAAAGCAATGACTACAGAAATGAATACTATGTTTATATAATTGGATCAATGCAACACTCTTTTGGTTTTAAAGCTACTACATCTCACGTCATAAATGGTGAAAAAAGGAAGAAACAAGCTGCCAAAAATTGCAGTTAGAGCCTTTGTGCAAGGTACCTTCTGCCCAGGTTCAGATTGATGGGTGGAGGTGAGCCTGACCACATCTTAACATGTTACAGAGTTATCTTATCTGACCTTCACACATCTTGTAGTGACTTCTCCAGTCTGATGCTACAAATATGTTTTTTTTTTCCTTTTTACTCTCTGTTTCAATAATAGTTAATAACAGCCTGAAGCTTTTTTATAATCCTGGACGGATGAAACCGGGCCAGACAAGAAGGAGATCCAAATGGCATTAAAAGTGAGCTCAGTATAACTTTTCCTCTGTTTTATCCTTGAAACACTGATGTTTGACAACTACACACAGCAGCTTCACTAATCCTATTGGTTTCTCTTTCAGGGCAACTCAGGTTTTTTTGTTGTTTTGGAACAAAGCTGATCAGACTGGCAGCGGCCCCCTGGAAGCTTCAGACTGTCGAGTTGTTGGTCGGTTCACCGCAACTCGTCTCTGCCAGGAATTAATACGCTTACTGCTGGATTACACAGCAGCAGACAGCAGCTCTGCTCTACTGACTCTACCCTCTCAAAAGTCAACAACAGACATCAAAATAACAGCTGAAAAGGACATAAGTCTCAGAGATTGTAACATTTAAAAGTATATAGAATATTCAATTTTTCTCTATTTTTCCTTCTATTTTTGTTATCGGGAAGCAATAATGAAATGTGGAAATGATGCAAAAAGTTTGCCACAGCAAATAAATTGTGATTAATGTTGCAATGTCAAAAACAGCTGCATTTACTTTTATGAACTCAGTCAGTAACAACGCATCAATTTCCTACAGTAAGACAATGCCCTCCCTGTTAATCTATTGATCATCTCTGTGTACTTTACTGAAGAACATATGGATTTCACCTTGGCTGAAAATACAATATTAATGAAGGCTGTATATGCAGTCATTAAACAATGTGAATGTCCAGAAAGTCTAGAAAGTGTGATAACCTGAAAGGAGTATCAAATTTGAATTTTGAAGAGTGCCAAGAGGAAACTAATCAGCTTGTCAAACAGTGCTCAGTAGCAGTGTAAATGGATTCCACCGGAGCTTTTTGTACATTAACGGCCTCATTAAAGAAACAGAGGAAAAGGGGGTTTCAATTCATCTCCTTCATTAAAAATGTTTTTGAGAGGACGTCTCTTTGAGCCCAAAATCATGGAGAGGAAATTAATCTTGTTGTTCAAGAGTTCCTTAAGCACAAGAGTTTGATGTTGATTTCCTCTGACAGTTTTTTTTTTTTTTTGCTGTTATGTGAATATTGAATGTATATTGGTTTACCCATTTAAGTCATTGTTACTTAATGCAGTTTGTCCTCAATATCAGTACAACTATGCTTTGCAGAGTAGTATTATGTAGACCATAAAAGAAGAAGAGGAAATGTGTCCAAATGCCTCCTAGAGCATTGGCTGGCTAACATGATGAGCAGACAGGCAGGAAGATGGAAAAGAGACCAGATAGACTGAAGGACGGATGGCTGGTCAGCCAACAGAGATGGGGGAAGATCAAATTATTCTTGAGGAATTCGTTTCAGAGCAGCTTTATTTCTTTCCAATATCTTATTAGTTGACACCAACTATTCTGAAACACTTGAAATAGAAAGAAAAAAGACAAACTGAGGGAAAAGCAGAACAGCTGGATAATGAAGGAGCAGACTGAATAGGCAGTTTTATCAAACCAGCTGGATGACTGCAGGGACAGCCTGCAGCAGGGACTCTGGAGAATGAGCTTGGGAACTACCAGCAACACCCTTGGATCCAGGGCTTTAAGTTTAACTGAACCCAGTCAGATAAAAATCGAGTTGCCCATAGATGAAACCTCAGGGAGGTTTTTCAACAGAGACCTAACAGGAGCAAAGGTGTCGTGTCCCAGAGGAGCAATTTGGCTGAACAGAGAGCAGTCAGTGAATTATAAAATAAGGACTAGAGGCTATCTTACATCAGATCAGCCATCCACAACATAAAATTAATGTGGGCCACTGACTCAAAGTGGTGGGAGGCAATGGCGCCTTTCCCTACTTCCTACTAGGGCTGCCCCTTGAATGTTTGAGATCTGAATATCAGTCGCAGCCCTCAGTCAACCGAGACTGCTTCAAGTCGAGCAGTCGTTTTTTTTTTCTGTGTGGTGTGCTTCTGGGGATATTTTGGTCCCCAGATTTTGCTGCACAGTGAGTGTTCTTGACAGTGGTGCATTTACAGCTTACAGCAAGTAAATAGGATATGTTCTTTGGGTTTTTCTGATATCTACTGTCGGCAAAAAATATCATCAGCCATTTGTGATCCGTCATCAGTGCATTAGCTTGTTTAATTTTTGATGGTTATGCCGCCGTCACACTGAATGTCCTGCTGAGCCCCATTCAAACTTCAGAACTTTCTATGGAAAACCAAAGGAATCCTCGAATATTCGTATTGACCAGCCAAAATACAATTCAACTGGCAGAATTCTGAACATTATGCCAGTTGAATCGTAATAATAATATAATAATAATAATAATAATAATTCTGAAGGACACAGCCCTGCTTTCTACACTGCTACTTGTGGCACTCATGCTTGGACCACACCCATCTCCCAACTCCAAACGCCTTCATTGTGATCTCAACCACATACCTACCACATAAAGTTCTATGACTACAATTTGCACTGATGTGCTATCATATGACAAAATCTGGGCACAGACAGATAGACGTAAAAAACACCAGGCAAAGAACTTGAAACTGCTTCTGTTGTACTGCCTGCTACCACTGATGTCTTACTGACCACTTTTTGCCATGATGACACACCAACACACAGAACGAGTCTGATGGCCAAAACAATGCCAGTCATACTTCTGCGGCTGGTGAAAAGTGTAGCAGTGAGTAAAAAACAAACAGGAATTCGATTGCACAGCCAAGGACAATGACATCATCACTGTTTCACTTTGATGACTTTGTCATCACTTTGACCAAAACCATGCAGACAAAGCAGCGTGAAAAGATGCCACAAACTAAAAGATCAAATCATAACAGTCCATATTAAATTTTTTTTCAAAAGCCAACAGATGATGGACTTAAAAACTCGAGTATATATTGACTGGTGCCACCTCCAAGGAGATGTCATTACACTGTTACACATTACAGCACATCACACTTTAAATCATAGTCACTGCACACAGAAGAAGTTATTTTAAAGGCCCTTGTGGAGCAGGGAAAGGGGTCTTACCTCTGTGCTCAGCTCCTCCCCCATGTCCTTCTGTACTGCAGCTGCTTTAAGAGTGGGATAGATTCTCTGAGTGACGTCTTTTTTCAGTCCACGTTCTTTGGAGTCCTCCCCCTCACTGTCAGTGTCACGTCTCTGTTAAACATTACATAACAATGTCCTTAAATGTCATTGTGCATGGTGCAAGTTTACACAACCCTCCTCACAATGACAAAATCCCCATCTGAAAAGTCCTCTGAAAACATCTGTATCTGTTATTTTAAAGGCCTCTGTAGGGAGTGACATTGAACTGAAATGAAATTAATGAATCCTCCATCAGTGACCTCACCTCTGCTCCTTTCACAATCATGTTCACCAGAGCATCAAGCCATCCTTACGGATTTTTGGCTTGCTTTCATACCACGGATCCCTAACCAGTTTGGACATAGCTTAATGAGAAACTTGAGAAAACATCACTGCGAGAAGAGGAAATTGACTGATATCCTTTCAGTTTAAGTCACTCTTACTTTATACCAAACTCCTGCCTCTTACAGAAAACAGCACTCTATTTCACCTTGTATAGAATATCATTCATGTGACACACTTTGGATATATAAGCAAAAATATACTTATATATATATATATATATATACACTTTCATATCTGACTTTCTGTACCAGCTGTGAAGTCAAAATGATGAGCGAGGAGCACACACATGGTTATAATGGAAATAACAGTAGCGGAAAATTTAACTTTACAGGGGATTTTTCTCTTTGCTTTGCGACCACTTAAATGGCCACTGAATGTATTCAGTAAGTCTTGGACAGAAAAATGTCTGAATAAAGCGTGAAATGTCTGCACTTTTTGAAGTGAATCTGATTAAGCTGAACAGCCTCAGAAATGGAAATGTTCTTTCTCTCTTTGTTAAAGTTGTGCTTCAGATCTCTATTCACTTTACTCAGATGAGATTTTTTTTTCACACAACATCAGACAGGAGCAAAAATATACATGAAAATAGCATGAATTATCAGTACCTATGAAGCGGTGTTTCGTTTATCTCACTGACACACTGAACAGCCTCTGAAGTGGAAATGTCTCTTTTTAAGATAAGAGACATCAGAGCTCCTTAAGCTTTCTCAAATATATAAAGGATATACAATTACTGTTTATCTTACATCAGGCAGAGAGACGTGGTGAGTGTCCGGTAAATGGTTGAAATGTCATGTTGATCTGAAAGCTTATCGCTCAGAGTGCCGATTCCTTTCATTTCTCCTTTTATCACAGGAAATCAGATCCTGATTTGTAAACTCAACAAAATGTCCCACTCACTGACAATTCTTTAGTGTTACAACAAAGTTTTCTGCCTGAGACAACTGACCTGTACATACTTGAGAACATGTTTTGAAACTATTCATGCTGTTTCTGCAAATTACCTCTGTCTTTTCAAGTGAATAAAGGATGGAACAACCCTCTTGTTTATTGCTACAAACTAAGAAGGAGATAAATAGAGAGATAGAGTCAGTGAAGCAGCATTTGCCTGCAGATATTTTCGACAGTGACAACGCTGCAGTAATTTCACTGAAGACAGTGAAACTGATAACAGAAAGAGTTTACCTGCTCTTAAATGTGACAGAGAGGAAAGAAATGGACTGAGGTTAATAGAAGCAAGGTGAAATATAGTGCTGTGATTATACATATGTTCAGTTACCCTCAGTGTGACTGGTGAAATGTAATTCAAGAAGGCTTAAAGATTAATTCTCAGAATAAAGCCTGAAGCTTGAACAGGACTAAAATATCGTTCTGCAGTCTGGAAGAATTCTTGCCAAAAGCTCGACTACAGTAAGTCTGTCTGAAACCAGAGCCTGTTAGAGCAACTGACAGGTGATTTTCCACTTGCTGACTCTCTAAAGCACCGAGTGACAGACTGACTGAGTAACTGACTGATGGGTTGAGTGACTGACTGTTGCCGTATGCCATCATTATTGAATTTATCCGACCGACCTGTTTCTAAAAATAGTTACATTGTTTCATAGATATAAAGTTTTTGGGTGAGTGGTTATTTTGAGTTGCAGTTGTGATAAAAGACTGGAAAGTCTACCAGGAAAAAAATGTTAACCCTGGAGGTTTCTGAAATGCATTATAACAGTCAGAAGCAGCCACAGATCTCCATTACTGGATAAAACCATATCTTGTATTTAAAGATGGATGATGGCATCTCTATGTCCTACCACTGTACAAAAATTAAGTTAAAATATTGCAGATATGGATGTTGCCATTTTGTGCCGATGATGTCATTAGGAGTCTACACAGTAGTGATCAGAAACTTGAGCCAGGGATTTGATTTCCTGCCCATACACGTTTTCGACCCAATCGCAAGTAGTGCCACTGATTGGAGGCACCTGATATCATAATCAAACCCCCTTTTTATAACATTAAATAACTTATTAAAACCAAACCTCTCAGATAAACAAATACTATAACATACTGCGGGGTGATAAGAACTACCTGAAATTACAGAAACCATCTTTGGGAACAATACATTTATTTGACATGTACTTCAGTCTTTTAGTTTGACTCATGTCCAATCCGCAGATATGAAGGGGGCAGGGTTTATGACCTTAACCGCAGCCAGCCAGCAGGGAGAAATCGAGATGTTTTTGGCTCCACTTTCTGGGAGCTGTTACGACTTCCATCTCTGTATATAGTACTTGGTTTAAACTATGGACTGTATATAAACATGGGAGATAGGACAGCTCCTCAAAAGTGAAGCCAAAACATCTCGATCGCCACATGGAAGCTTACTGCAGTGCAGGTCAAAAATCCCGCCTCCTTCATATTAGCAGATTAGACGTGGGCCAAACTAAAACATCAAAGTGCAAATCAAATACTTTTTCCCAGAGACGGTTTCTGTCATTTTAGGTAGTTCTCATTACCCTGATGTTTGATCAAGTGTTCATTTTTCCAAAAAGTTTGGTTTTAACTACTTATTCAATGCTATAAGAAAAGAGGTTTGATCTCATGATTGACAGCTGTGTGGGCCAGTCAATGTGCTTGTGATAAGCCGCACTGCACACAATTGGTTGGACAGGTGTATGGAAGGGAACTCAATACTGCGAAGATCGCTGCTGAGCAGACTGACTCCAATTGAGAGCAGCGGTCCTATTTAAGATATTTTGGCTGAAATTTTGCAAAGTAACAAAAACTAACCTGATGACAGCACTCAGCTCTTGCACTTTGCTGACTCATCGCACCGTTGGTTGCTTGCTTTAAAATGAAAAACATCATTTACATTTTGCTGCTCGACGAATTTTTGGTTCTAAACTGGCCACACAGCTTGCTCTTAATACCTGTTTGCACAACCAACCCTCTGATGAACGACTGATTTTTGTGTGAAGTGTTGTGAAGCGTGATATTAGACCCCGAGCTTCACAATGGGAGGCTTCAGAGTCCTAACAACCTCAGAGCATCTCTGACTCATCAGCTGTGACCGTCAACTGCTCTCATCTGGAACAAAATGCTGCCAAACGAGAATAAAGTGCGTCAAAGGTGTGAAATGACAAGGTCAGGGTCAGCAGACTAAACCCTCTATTAGAACAGAGTGACTGTCTGCAGATTACTGAATAACATTGATGGATTTGGACAAGACCAAAAAGTGAACCTGCCAACAGATCAGTGGACTAACCATTGACCACTGGGCAACATGAGGACACAACTGAATGTCCAGGTTCAGATGGAAAATGTCTACCCTGAATGTTTTCCATGCCAAGATGTTGACGTTATAGCGGCAACATAGTAATAGAAAAAACTGCACTTATGCCTTCAAACAGCTCTCACAGCCCTATAGGATTGCAACTAATATTTTAATAATTGATCAAACTACTAATCATTTTCTTGACTTATTTGGTTCATAACAAATCAGAAAACAGTGAAGATTACCATCATTATTTCATAAAATGTAAAGTAAAGTCATCATAATGCTTGTTTGGTGAGGTAAAAGAAATTAAGGGGCAGTGTAGATAAAACCTCTAATGAATTTTTAAACTATTTGTCATACATAGTGCTATAAATTTTAACTGAGACTGAATCAATAACCACTGTAAGACTTTACATTTATGAGCAAAGGCACCAATGGAGGTGATGAAAAAAATGCATGCAACAGTGTCTCAAATCTGTCTGGGGAATTTGGAATAAATTAATCTGCTGTGGGCTTCTGTGTTGCATTTGCTGGTCAGGGAGCTCCTCTACAAACTCTTAAATGGAGCAATTTTTAAAAGCCTGAATCCAACCTGCTGAGCACCAAGGACATCTTGGTGAGCAGTGAGTCCAGAGGAAAGACCTGCAGCAAACAGACTGAGTAGTTTCAAAGGTTCTGTCCAGAGACGCTAACGTTTCAACAACCATTCTCAACAAAGAGGCCATCTTAGTGGGTACAATGATATATTGAGGAGATTAATTTAAGCATTCACAGGTTATTTACGTTACTGTGATGTGGACCTTATTTTCATTGCTGTTTAGCCATAGTCTCTTTCTATTATGACAACTTTGTAATTCAAAGGCAATTGTTAGTGTTAAGATAAAGACAGTAAAGTCCATGTGATGGGCCACACAACCTCACACAGCTTTTATTGTCACTGTATTACAAAAATAGATTCAGTTGTAAATGAAAAACTGGAAGTAGAAAGCCAAGGTCATATCACAAATTTTGCAGCCACAATACATTACAAACACATGCTAATGAGAAGTTGTTATAAGTTACATTTACATACCTGAATACCAACTAGTTGAGAAAATGCCCTAAACCTGACTGATAAAGGGTTGATGCTAGAATGGATACTCTGGAGGGAAGCCCTACTGTGTTGTCATTGTTGTGTTGTCGCTAGCAAAATGTTGGCCAATCATAGTGAACAAACGTTCGGAGAGCAGGAGCACGAAATTGCTGAAAAAAAAGACAACCACTGCCCATCCAGGGGTGAACACTGGAGGACAACCAGCAGCAGGCATTTGGCCTCGAGCACCGACCTTTGGCTTGACTGTCAGCTGCCTGGCTCTATCCCACAACCCTTAAACAGCCTCCAGCAAGCCCCAGTGACCCAGGCTGTGCTCTGCTCCTCTGCCAGAGAAACAGAGAGAGGTTGGGAGGTTGGCGGGGCACTAGCCCGTGGCTGCGGGCCCTCTTTCAGCTTTCCTCCAGTGTCCACATACACCTGTGGGCTTCACACATTTTGCTGAGATGCAATGATGGCAGAAAAAGCTTTGTGGTTTCTGTCAAAATCAACACTGTTTGCACCACAGAAAAACAACCAATCGCAGCAGTGTTGAGTTTCTGACAGGGATGCAGGATATTGGATTTTTTTTTTGCCAATACCCGATATGGTGATACGTAATGATTTATTTGGCCGATTACAGATACTGATATCAATATATCTACTTTTTCCCAAACCTGATTTTAATGATCGTCTAGTCTATTCTACTGTGGAGTTAGCATCATGTTATTCATACTTTTATCATGCAGATGGAGATATAAAATGCAATGCTTAGTAATGTATGTAACATTCAGTCATTGTGCAAAATAAGAAAAATATTTCAGCTTAGGCTCGATGTTTTGTACACATTCATGTTGCCAATAATTAAAAAAAAAAAAAAGTATGTATATCACAGAAATCAGCATGTTGGCCGATTCCAATATTTAATTTTAAAGCCAATAACTGCTAATACCAGTGACATGCAGATAATATCTTGCATCCCTGGTTTCTGACAGTTTCACATCCTTCTGGACCACCCATTCAATCCTGATAAGCTGGAACTCATAGAATATATCATGTAACTTTTTCTGCATTACAAACAACTCTAAATTGTCTGAACTGTCTTCACAGAAGACGCTGTACCACCTAGAGGTATAGCAGTTTTCCTGTGATCTCACACTGCAGAACCTGAGGGTCACACTTTTTATGCTTGTTGAATGTTGCTCTTCACTCTGAAATGCAACATGTTGCCAACTGTCATCTAAACCTTTGGCAATCTTGTAAACTAAAAGGCTGTCGACAGACGCTGTGAGGATAGAGATCCTGTGCAGGAGACTCAGAAAGAGTTTGAGCAGGAGTGACAAGTCTGACATCTGCAGAGATGAAACTGCAGATGAGATCCCGAAGCTGCCGTCTGAGCTGTCTAACAAGACTACTGTGCTGCTATAAAGATTTATCTGCAAAAAACTGCAGCAGGGGTTAAGTGTACAACTTCTGGCAGGTCATTAAATTAACGTAGATTATTTATAACACTGAAGTGCTCCCTGGTTTATTATTGCAATTTAGCCCAGACAGTAATGCTGCCTGTACTGGCAACGCTGATTGCTTTGTAATTTCAGAGAAACTGCAGTAATTTCCACTATATCAAATTATGGTAATTAAGAAATGAACATGCTGCATAGAGCAAAGAACAGTGTAAATTAAACCTCGTACCAGAAATGTCACAACAACCTGGAGCAGAAAAAGAGGACAGCGGGCCAAAGGAAAGAAGCCAGAGAGGAAAAGTGATTGAACTATCACAGCAAGGCAGGAAAAGCACCAACTCCTCATGCTGAGACTCTTCTCACAATCTGGAAACACACTGACAAGCAACTGATTTGGCAAAACTCGGGAACCACTTAAAGCCCTTAAAGCTCCAAAAAGAGAAAGAACTTCAGCACATCAGCACTTTTCTACAAGTCCAAAAACTAAGCACATTCAAGTTTATTGCAACTATGTGAGTTCCTTTCCCTCAAAGACTAAGGTCAAACCAGCATCTCCAATCTTTTTTCTGTGTTTAAGATATGTTCATATAATCTCTTACAGCATCTGTGCTGTTATGAATCTTCACTATGAATATTTTAACAAATGAATAAATATATCTGACATGAAAACAGCCATTGTATGCTTTTTACAAAATAAAATCATGAAAAACAAAACTTCTGACAACTCTTACTTGTAATTATTTGCAACACACAATCGGTTTCTTGTTCTGCAGTGCTCTTGTTTTTTACAACTTTTGGTTTTCTTAAGAGATTTACATGTCATTGATTTAGTTTTTATTTTGTTGCTTTCAGACTTTCTGGCTCTAGAGTAGCTTCACTGTTTCTACAACTGACTGTTTGAATGACTGATTTTTGGGGATCCTCGAGGAGTGTTGTGAAGCGTGATATTAGACCCTGAGCTTCACAATGGGAGGCTTGAGAGTCCTAACAACCTCTGGGCATCTCTGACCTGTCAGCTGTGACTGACAGCTGCTGTCATCTGGAACAAAATGCTGCTGAAAGAGAGAAACTGACTGAATGGTGTGAAATGATGAGGAGAGGGTCAGCAGACTAAACCTTCTATTAGGACAAAGCGACGGTCGACAGATTACTGGACGCTGTGAGAACACTGATGGATTTAGACTGGACCAAGAAGTGAGCCTGCTTATAGGACAAAGGACTGACTGCAGATGATTGGACAACATCATGAAACAACTAAAAGTCCAGGTTCAGACGGAGAATCTCAGTTAAGAGAATAAGTGGAGAGTCACAAACTCAACCTCTTTTATAACTGTGAACTGTTCTGTATGTGACTTGAGCAAGCAAGGACGCCAAAACCCTGCCTGCTTGTTCAGTGGACTAAAAGTGCTAAAAGACTAAAGATGCAATCACAGCAGAGTCTGCATCCTCCATTTGCCTGAATTTTGACCAGTAAAACAGTAAGACTCACCAATGCCCAGACAGAAAGAAGGAGGGGTTGGTAATTTCTTTGTAAACAGTCCAGTGTGTCTGCATAACTGCATATTAAATAATTCAAGAAGCATTATAAGGCAAAAGGGATGCCACAATGTGTGCAAGGGAGGTTGACATATTTAATAAAGGTGTTTTATACCCTTTTTTATTTAACTCTGGAAACCCTGTGAAGAGAGATGATTTCTCATAGTCAGTCAACCAGAGCCATGTACACAGCTCTGCAGCAGACGCATATGCCTTTTTGCTTTCTTTTTCTTTTCGGAAAAAAATGGTTAATAAACAGTAGACAGTAGAAGAAGTATGAGGCTCGGTCAAAATGTTACGAAAGTCATTCTGTCAGTCAGCGCAGACTGAATTTTGAATGATGTTAGATCGCCACTTGGACAGACACAGACAGAGTATTTTGTGATGACTTATTATTGCACATCCACCCAGGTGTCATATATGCTTTACTGCCAGATGAAGTTGATCGGAGCAAGAACCAACAAATACCAGTGATGACTGCAGCGTCATTTGTCCCCAGAGTGAATGCTTATTTAAACCTTTCCACTAAAACTAAAGTCAGGTGTTAATGAGTGTTGGTGTGTCTTATGTCCAGTGGAGAAAAATATCTTTAATTTGTAAAAAAAAAAAAAAAAAAACTGGGCTTGAAGAAAAATGAAGCCCAAACACTGCTAGTTTTTCACCACATTGAGTGAATTTTATCTTGACAGTTCCAATCCAATTTGGTATGTGTGACAGGTGTCACTGATGCAACACTCTGAAACACAACCACTCTGTGTTGCACTTCCTAGTATGAGTCAGATTCAAAAAGACTAGACCCCACATTTCCCATTATGTAACTAATGTAACACATGCTTGTAAAAACTTGTAAACCCTCGACATCATTTACTCAAACATGACAAAGCACTTGAGGAACCACAGAAGCTCCTCGTGGCAAATAAAAAGACTGAAAATCACAGGAAGAATTAGAGAGGGCTGAAATCTGACTGGTTTTGTGCACCCGTTTGTCTGAGTCATTTTATAAAATACTGCAGTACTGCTGTCATAGTTTCAGGGCCCAAACCTATAAAAAGGAAATTGCCCACATATACATTTGGACAATTATTCATGTCTAATAACCTGCTTCACACTCCTTGGTAATAACATAATTTCCTACTCTTCACTAACTCTTAATGCATTTAGCGCTGCCTCAGGCTACATTCTCCATTTAGATTAAGTTTCTCCTTCACATATGTCATTTCTTC
This sequence comes from Plectropomus leopardus, assembly GCF_008729295.1. Taxonomy (NCBI): domain Eukaryota; kingdom Metazoa; phylum Chordata; class Actinopteri; order Perciformes; family Serranidae; genus Plectropomus; species Plectropomus leopardus. The sequence continues at coordinate 23,665,141 of NC_056474.1, forward strand.
CTCTGCTTCTTTTTCCTCTCTCAGTGCATCTATGATGTCCTCTTCCCGTCTGTCTCCATCTGCCTGTCTGTCTCTCAGCAGCTCTTCTCTCTCCTCTGTCTCTCACTCCTCCTCTGTCTCTCCTCCTGTCAGTGTCGGTCATTTTTCTCTGCACGGTTCCTTCCTGTCAAAGCTGACACTAGTTTTTCCCCCACCAATCTCCTGCTGACAGCAGCCACACTGATCTGAGCAAACTATTTCTCCTCCCATGTAAACATCTATTACTGACCACGGAGAGAGAGAGAGAGAGACAGAAATAGAGATTGAGAAAGATGCCACTAGGCAATGTTGCATTCACCAACAAAACAAAACCTGTGAAAGTTTGACCTCAATTCCACAACAGGTGAGGACATTTCCATGCAGCCATCAGCTGCTATGACAAAACCTCCAAGCATCAGTTGTTACTGAGCAGCAGCTCGTTACAGGAGCAGAGATGATGCATACGTGGGACAACTGTATAATCAGCTTTACTGACTGGATAGTGACATTAAATTCATCACTGGCCTTTGCTATCCTCATCATGATTCAAGTCAGAAAAGAAAATCACACCTCGACCAACTCATTACTACAAACTGTTGCTTTTTTACACATCCAACAGACACGGAGCATCTCTATCATCTCATCTGAGTTGTGTTTATGGTTACCTGATGAATAATAGTCAAATAGTTACAGTATTTTCATTTTAGCTCTGAAACAATTTTTATTAACTCCTGATTGAAAAATATGCGGCTTTACAAGGTGCTCCATATTCTTCACCAACAAAGGTATTCTACCTGCCTTATCTGGTGCTGGGGAAGGATACTTAAAGCTGAATTGCAGGCTATGGAACTTAAACAAGGAGTTTAAAGTGTTTTTAGTTACTGTATTTCTGTGGATTTTACTGGTCAGTTTGATGTTGGGTGGAGGAACTACAGTGTTCTGGGACTTATGAAATGTCAATGGGTAAAAGTGTAATTTGTCCTGTCCTTACTGGTGAAACTTTTTGAGTATATATATATCATAACTTTCAATTTTGCAGGTGGTTTCTGAGGTGAATGGTATGTTAGCATACGCTGCTCGAAAAGTTATAAAACGATCCACTGTGGATCACAAGAATATCTGTACACTTGGAATAATAATACAGCTAATTGGCTCATATGTCTTAAGCCATGACCCCCAGTTACAGCATTGGATATTGTAGTCCACATGATATTTTTAAGCAAAATAGTCTATCCTGAGCTGTGCCACTATTTCAGAATCACCTTTTATTTTACCTGTCAACAAACAAGTTTCACATCAGATGTAACATTGAAGTGAACAAGATTTAATGAAGGCTGGTACAGCATTTTCAAAGAAAAAAAAACAGAAAAAAACACAAGCACATAACATAAGCTCCTTTTGGATTCCTTTAAGCTCTGCTAAATCTTGACTCGATCTACACTGACAGTAATGCTCAGACCGACAGAGAGTTAGTTAAACACCTGATATCCCATTATCAGCAAAGGTCAAGCAATCACATGATAATTCAGCATTTTTATCTGTGAGCTGAAACACTTCTCAGAGCTCAGGGCCGTCTCTGCACTCACCATCAAAATGTCACCAATCATCTGTTGGTTCAGTCTGGTAATGTTTGACCTGCACAGCTCCATTTGAATTGTGACTTTCTCTCTGAGCTGAATATCAGAAAGAACTTATTCACTCTGCTGTAATGAGCTATTTCACAGTAACTGAAGACATGCTTGTTTAGTCCCTTGGCTGTTTGAATAGTTGTCTTCAGGAGCCGGACTGCTGAGTGTGGAGAATTTAATGGAGACGCTAATGACTCTACTGAATCAGAGTGGAGCTGTTTGTGCTTCAATGGCTGCAGGTTCAAAGGGTTAATGGATTATTTCTCCTTTAGGGCCAGGAAGGCAAATAATGTGGTAAAATGGTAATCTGAGAAGAGGAGAGAGGACAGTTTTAACAAGAACATAAAGGTGTGAAACTGGTCTTTTCTTTTATATATATCTCCCCTCTCTTTACCTCTAAAGGTGAAACCTGCAAATGCATTTTAATTCCCCTCAAAGGTGTAAAATAGCAGCCTTGATTCAGCAGGTCATTTATTCATAGCTACACTCATTTATGTTCTGCCAAGACTAATTAGATGCTTAATATTCCCTTTTTGTCACAGTAGAATTAATTAATGCCCTGACCCAACAAAAGAGAGAGAACAAAATCTCACCCTACATCGTCAGTTTCTTTGTGTGATGAATAAATATTCAAATGGCAACTGACACTGTTATGTTGACACTCAGCCGTTAGAATCTTAATTGTGATTAAATGAATGCTGTTTACAGTCATTAGAAACTAATTCAGGTGATTCTGAGATAAATTCAGACCTCTTTTGAACCCTGGGTCTCTTGGAAATAAGCGCTGTGCTAAGTAGAATTAAATACAGGGTGAATTAAAAAACCTCTGAGTTTGTAAAGCTCTGAATTCATAATGAGTTAATCTCTAAGACCTTAGTTTTTAATAAGTCATCACTGCAGGGCATTTCCCTTTTGTCCTGAGGAAAACATGCGCTTATTTCTTATCTGTTCATTATTCTATGGAACATAAGTATTCAAACCCATCAAGACTTGTCTAAGTATGCTAATTGCATATTAGACACACAGCATTGTCGGAATATTTTAAATGCTACAATGACTTCTATCACCAGCAACTCAGCTATTACTTCTTTTTTTTTAAACCCATATATTGTCATATATGTGGATGAAGTGTCAGGAAGATATAGAGATATGAAAAGTGTAAGCTTTAGGGATTGGTTGGGATTAAGTTTTGGTTTTCTTCATATTCAGCAGCCTGTGTTTGGCTCTGTGTTTTCAGCCATTGACACAATGCAAACAAAGAATGATAAAAAACTGTAGTTTCACAGGAAGTTACTTTTCAGGAGTATTTCTTAACCTGAAGCATTAAATATAGCAATATCTACCTCAATTTGGATAACATTAGGAAACATTAACCCTTTACCACAAATCTTTGGTGGGTACTGTGATTAAAGCCCGGTATACACTGTGCTGTTTGGGGCTGTCTCAGACCAAAGATGACAATCAGGACAGAAATGTGGCGATATCTTTGATGGTGAGTGAGAGAAGTTCAAAGATGGCCGTTGTCACAGTCATGCGATCAAAGACAGCCTGAGATAAAGTTCTGACAGTGTCAGAAAGTTAGGATAACCATTTCACTGTGTTACTACTGTTACGATCTACATCTACTAACCAACCAACAGTAACGCAGCATGAAATGATGCACTGATCAGCGCAACTCTGCTAATGCATGCTAAATGCTAGTGGATGCTAATAAATACCATTTGACCTCTTCTCCCCAGCCACGACCATGTCCACATTCTGCTCCTCCTCTTCTTCAGACTTTTTCCGACACATATAAATGCCACTATAGGGAGAGCTCACCTTGTTTGCTTACATTTTGCTCTTACCACTAGAGCAGCGTAAATGAATGGTGCACACCAGTGACGTTTTGTTCATGCGCACTGACGTCAAAAGACAATCTGCAAACATCAAATTTGATGTTGCGCCCAAGTTTACTAAGATACATGTCTTACAGTGTAGCTTGCACTAACCTTATAAGACTGCAAATATCTTAAAGTCTGCAGGAGGCTTCATGCACACACACCACTTTGGCATGTGGTGAAATCCAAAGTTCGAGGCGCCTATTTATGGTTGCTTAGCTGTGAATGGACCATCACTGTTTCAGGGAGAGGCTCTGCAAGTAATCAATTGAACTTCATCGATTTCATCAACAGAAAAAAAAAGTGATCCTTCACATTATTTCTGATGATCAATACAGAATCAAAAAGAAGATTAGTTTAAAGCTTCATCTGAATCTGCCAATCTGTGATGAAACAGCAGAGGATTGTGGGCCGTTAGTGTCCATGCATTCCTCCCATCAGCGGAGCTGGACTTGGCTCAGTCGCATCACGTTGGCTGTTTAAGTAAGGCTCTCTCTGCTCTGTGTAATTATCATCCATTTGACACAGTCTGAGCGTCTGGTCGTGAATATGAATGAGAGAGATAAAAATACTGAGATCACAGCGAACCAAAGCCTCGTACCTGAAAGAATTATCAACGCCTCGACTCCCATCAACGTCCTCTCCGAGCCCTCGCTAACACACAACAATTATCTCGTTTGTGGCCGCTTTGCCTCCTCACATCTTCAGGACGGTAATTTTACTTTCTTTGAGAGGTGAATTCCTGCTGTAAATCCTAAATATCAGCCTGTGTGTCTCAGTTTTAAAGAGAGGCTGTATGGCACAAAGCCCAGAGCTGCTATTGATGTAAACAGCTTTTTAGCGATGCAGCTAATAAGGGCTTAATGATTTTTGTGTGCGTTTTTAATGCCTAATCTCATGCGAATCCTCCTCCCTGATGTCAGAGGTCGGATCCAGGCAGGCCATCACATCCTGTTTACTGAGCTTCCATAAAACTAACATCCTTCACCTTCTTAAAATATGCTTGAGCAAAAAAAAAAAAAACCAAACATACTTGTTAACTAAGTCCAATTCTTTTTAGTTTCAGCTCCATCCGAAGGCTGATATGTGATAAAAGGAACAAAGAACTTTTGAGGCTTTTTTGGCACTGAACAGTTAAATGATATGTTTACTGAACAAGACCTGGTTTTACTGCTATTTTCAGATATTTTTTACAGATTAAGAAAATTGTGGGGTATTTATAAGAGCTTTTTCCCTCCTGTGCCATCAAATCAAATGTACAAAAAAATCCCACACGTAAAAAATATGTTTTCAATTCAAGTCAAGGGTAGTCCTTGATACCAAAGTAGCATCACTGAGATATTTTCTTAGCCCCCATATTTTCTTTAGTCCCCGGGGGCCCCTAGAGCCCCATGTTCAGTCGCAGAGTTGGAAATTATCACCAGCAAAATGCTCTTAAATATGCAAGTGGCTGGTAAATTTGCTTCACTCACTAGCCAGAACAAAATCCAACAAAAAAAACAATCTTTTGAACGACTGGTAGATTTTCAGATTCAACAGCCATAGTGACTCTGTGTGAATAGTTTTTTGTAATTTGAACATTTTCTGCAATTGAAAGTCTTTGTTCTAAAATACACAAACCTAGAACTTAATTTGCTGAAATTTGCCTTTCAAGGGGGGTTCAAAAAATTAGTTTCCAGAAGTGTAACATTGAGATGTAGAAAGTTGCATCAGTGCTGAAATGAGCTTGGCAGAGTAAGAACCATGACCATACCATAGTCACTTTGGGTTTCACGCCCAAATAAAGTGGTCTAGATAATCTGGACAAACTGCTGGCTATGTTAAAGAATGTCATCATTTCCAAAACTCTCTAAGTACTTTGATGAGTACACATCAATGAGAATTTCCACTCATCGCTTACAAAGCTGTTCATCTGTTCTCCCACTCAAAGTTGCTCCGCTCAATATCCTCGCACTCAACTAAGATTTGACCCTACTCCACTCAAAACGCTTGCTCAAAAAAAAGGAAAAAGAAAAAAGCTGCACTGCAGTTATACTTGTATGATTTCTTCGGTTTTCTTTTGTAAGCACTTTACAGTACTGAAGTGAAGTCTATTGTTGAGTTCACAGCAGCCAATTTTTGACAGAAAATTCCATGTATTCGCAATACACAGATGCATTTTGGGTCAAGCATGCGTTGATGTGAGGATGTGAGTAATAGCAGGGCAAAATGGAGCTGGATGGAGCAGGACATAGCCATAGCCAAGCACCTACTTAAAACAATAAATAAATAAAAAAATCAGCTTTATGCCCCAACCACAATTAATGAAACATTTTCTCTCTCTACAACAACTTCAGCATTATTACCAAATTTTGTGGCTCAGTCCTGTGGTCAAAATATAGTTAAACATTGGCAAAAATAATTTTCTTTTATTTTCTAAAGACCATAATTTTGTTTTTAGCTTGCCAGTTAAAAAAAATAAAAAAACAGCAGAAACATTTGTCAACTTATCCACACAACTACACTTTGATGCATTTTATCTGGTAGAGAGACAAATGACATTCTTTTAAGTCACCTAATTATTTTAGTGTCCTTTTGGAAAGTCACTGTGTGCCTGTTGGACAATTACAACAAAATGTTATAAATACACATGCTCAAAAATGTTGCTGGTCTACACGCCCCAACATGATATAACTGACCTCAAGGAAACGACAGACACATTCAGCTGTCAGGGCCTGTAATGGATTTCAACTGTGCGCGAGCAACAGAGGCAGAGAAAGTTAAAGTGATGGAGTACAGTGTGTAAGGTAATAGGGGGAGACAGACACTGAGAGGGAACAAAGAGAGATATTCACAGTATTCTGTCATGTCCGATGTAACAAATTTGAACAGCGACTGAATGAAAGAGCAGCAGCAAAGGAGAGGAGACAGAAGGAGAGGAATAAAGGTTGTTTTTGTCCGACACGTCAGCCTTCCAGGTGTCTGTGTGGAAAGAAAAAAGCGAGCAGACGGGACACTGGAGCTGTGTGTTTACGTGGTGAATGGAGCTCCTCAGGGAGATCACACAAACACATGTATCCCCTCTCTCTCTCTCTCTCTCTCTCTCTCTCTCTCTCATATTTATCAAGGTCAAATCTAAGTTATTTAATCCTCTGCCCACGAGCAAGGCATTCATTGTGTCTGTGTGAGGTAACTTGAGATCTGACCTTGTGTGGACACCAGACTACACTCAGTGGGGAGGACAATAACCTGAAAATAGCAAACTACTTTCTTTATATTTTAGCATTAAAAAGGAACACCATCTAAATTAAGAATTGCTATGTGTTTATTCACATGGCCTAGGAAATTTCAAGCATTATATGTAAACATGAGCCACTCTCTCTCAAAGCCAGAAACCAAAGAAGACTCAAACTTGTGATTGCTTTAAAGTCTGGAGCTGCTCCATAAACAATGAATGGGAGTTTGAATTTGTGGGCCCAAAGAATGTTTGTTGTCTTTTTTTATCTTTATTCTCTTGTATTTTTTCTTCCAACTGCCTTGTCTATGTAGCAGCTCCATATTACTCTACCCTATCACAAATTTAAGTTTCAGCACTTTAGCGTTTGGATAATTTGGGAGAGTCTTAGAACAAAGGAATTTGCATGAATTTCGAAAAGCTTAGCTCAAAGGTTCAATTATAAGCTTTTTGTCTCATTCAACCGAATTTCATTGGTCCTCTGTGCTTAGATTTTACACAAGAGTTTTGTAAATAATTTTTGAGAAAGAAATATTCCATCATCTCTTCAAAAAAGGGGCAACTTTTGATTCATTTTATGTAATTTTCTTGTCTTTATTGTTGTCCTTCATTTTAAGAGGCATGCTTGTTAGTTAATTGTTTGGGTGTTTTAAAAATAACTTAAAAATTAAAGCTGAGAGCACAAAGGGAAAAAGTAATTAATGTTCTTTATTTTTATTATTTTGAAGTCATTGTATTGTTGCTGGTTGATCATTACTTGGCCCCAGACTGAATCATCTTATCCAACTACACTAGTGTACTGTACATCAATGAAAGACAATTTATCTCAGATTAAAGACAAAAATTCTGTCACAGCTGCTAACAGCCTGGTTGAATTTCTGATGGTCACTTGCAAAGATGATGATAAAATCAAAAAAGGGAGACTTGAATGTGTTCCCAGCTGTAAATTATTCTTCACATTTTGGTGGATGGTTGGCTGGTGTGTTGTAAGTAAGTTTAATATTCAGTGTCTGACTTTGGAGACAGAGGAGACTCTGTGTCGGTTTAGATGCTTGGTCAATCAAAGCTTTTCCAAACTGAGCGCTGATTACATTTTAGGAACAAAAAGCCTCATTTTGTCGGGCTTGCTGAAGAAATGCTCGAGTAACTGCTTGAGATTCTTTTCCAAAAGAGTCTCTGATTGGGAACATTTCCTCTCATCGTCATCATCCCCTGGTAGATTAACATACACAAATCTCCGCAGCCTTTCATTATGTGGCATTGAATTGAAAGTTAACAGGATCGGTCTGCTGAATTGTAATGATGTTTTAGCGTACGTGGTCACACCTTCACCCAGCTTTCTCTCTGCCTCATTATACTATATGTAATCTCACTTTGCATGACTCTGCATCTTCTGGTAATGGTCGCTTTTACCCAGTTGTCACTGAAAAATAATACTTGATTCTTACACTTATGTTTTGAACTGCAGTTGACTTTCTTTGCAAGTTGTTTTGATTATGAACTTGCTGTCCCCAGCACTTCAGCAGGGTCTTTCGACTTTAAGGTCGGAGCTGAGCTTTTTTCAGACCTGTGCAAACAGCTCAATAAACATAAGTTACTGTTTTCCATTGTTCTGAAAAAACTACGCTTAACGCTTAAGTCTATTGCTACACAAAGTGTATTGCTGAGGAGTTTTTCTTCACATTCAGTGTTTATCACCAAAATGTTTTCAATTGTTCTCGGTGCATGACCACCTGTCAATTGGAAGAATCATTTGAAAGTCATCGTCAGGAAACAGAGTCATAGTATTGATATTTTACTTGTCTTCGTCTATTTGCCTTTTAGTAATTCTTGGTCTTGTCTCAGACTCCAATACATTTTTACTCAGTCTCGTCTTGGTCTCAGACAAAGAGGACTCAGGATTTTATTTCAGGACCTGTCAGATCACAACTGCAGGGGTATCATTAAACTGCCTTTAGAAAAAATGTTGAATATAGATGATTAAGTTGATTTTTACTCTGTAGTGTTTGTTTTTGTTTGTTCACAAAAGATGGAGGATAATTACCCCACATACATTTCACCTCTGCAATGGCATTTGATTATTTTAAGTTCTACGCACATACAGTAGGGCAGTAAAAGAGGGGAATGAAGAGGAATTTTCATTAGTTTTCTGTTGGTGTTTTTATGGAAAGGTGGGTCTATGGGTATGGTATGGTTGGTATGTTCTAGATTTTATCATAAGTGTGTCATGCCATGTGAGACTTCCATTGATCTGGTCTTGTCTCTGTCTTGCACCCTCAAAGTCTTGGTGTTTTCTCAGTCTCGAAACACTCTGGTCTGGTTCAATACCTGGTCTCAGTTTAGGAAGTCTTGACTACAACACTGGCAGGAAGTGCATCACGTCAACAGCATGTTCTTGAGCATACACAAGACGGGACCCAACCCATCAAAACACTGTTCCTTAACTGTCAAAAAAATCCAAATTTCCACAAAAAAAAAAACCAACGACAAAGTTTTCTCTCCCAATAATCTAAGAACAACCAACAAGCAAGGTACAACAAATACTGTTGTATGCACCAAAATAATCTAAATACTATTGGGTAAGCCCTTTAGAAATAATACATGAGACTTGTACTATGACATCCTGGCAGATGCTGTTGATTTTTGTTTGCAGTCTCATCAAAGACAGAAGTTTTGTGTTTAAGACTTTTATGTTTGGTCCTCCGCTGAGAAAAAAAAGTTCCCTGTTGCTAAGTGATAATTTTTCATCCATCCAGTTTTGAGTTTGACAGCTCAGTGTAGAAAAGTTGCTGAGAAAAGAAATCACTGCATCTCAAGCTGTCAGGGTGTTTTTGCAGCAACAGAAAATACAGAACTTAGCAAGTGTCAGGAGTGGAGTTAGTTAAATGGAAACAAGGCAGACTGATGCTTCATGTCTCTTTTCCTAAAAAAAAAAAAAAAAAATGGAGCTTCTTGCTTACAAAAAGTGAAGATTTTTAAAATGCTTTAGATGTGTGTACATAAAAAGAGGTGCATGAATAAGAAATAAACATAAGAGTGGCTGTAAACTAACATGCAGAGAGGCAGAACATGTCACGCTCAGAGCTGAGGCTGGGCACTGATCCTGGTATATGTGGTAAGATTACAGCTGCTGCTCTACTTATTTATAGGCATCTAAAGACTTAATATATTTTTACACTTAACATGCAAGGAGCTTACAGATTTAATTTCCCTTTGGACTATACTTAATATACTGTGGGCCAATTTTCTCATCACTGCATAATACTTGACTTGATGATGCAACAGTACTCTATTTGTGATTACGGTATCATACAATCATAGCGTTTCAGCAGGTTGGTTTAGTTCAGTTCAGTTCAGTAAGCATTTTCTTTTCATTGCCATTGTGAAAAGTTGTAGATGGAACCTTAAGTACCTTTGAAATCGTCCCCATTTTTTGCTATCCCTCTGCTTGGGGTACCTAGCACACATATCCGGTACTAAGAGGTGGAGCGAGAAACACTGCAGTCTGTTCACTGTTCAGTAGAGAATCAACCCGCACGCACGCACACACGCACGCACAAACGCACGCACGCACACACAAACACAAACAGCTGACACCGCTGAGGCTGGTTTAACCACTGCTTATACCACAACAAGTTCTGAATACATTCATAATGTATTACAGGAAATTATGTTTTGCTGCCTTTACCAGCGGCTGTAGACTAAGAAAAAAATAATTTTATTCACTGGACTGACTGCTGGCAGCTTTTAAGGTGGAATGTTTACTCAATGCACTAGCAGTGATGAATATAACTCAATGCATGAGATAACAATGTTTCATTTGCTATTTATTGTCTCTCTTGCACGCCAAACACTTTAAGTGAAAAGTGGATCTTCAAGCGTTTAAAGAAATTACATTACTGGATTGTGTGAACTGCATATATTGCAACTAGACAAAAAAAAAAACAAAAAAAAAACGACAGACCGTTGTCGTTCTGGTACACTCCAGCAGTACTAAACCCCTGCTCTTGTCTGACAAGGAGTCAGTGCACAAACCCATTATTTATAAATATCCCATAGACAGAGACTCTCACTCCAGCCTGCAGCCCATACCACAGACGTTAAACGGGTTGCAGTCTTCACTCTGTATCACCGCTAAACAAGGAAATAGTGACTGACAACACCATCACCCACATGTTAGTGTACTGTCAGTAGTGCAAACGCTACACAGATCTAGGGTGTAGGGACTCTTCTGTAGGTGTTACTTTTGGTTCCAAAGGTACTGTATCAAAAGTTTTTGTTTTGTTTTTTTTTAATGGAAATGCAGCTTATGATTTCTAACCTGTAAAAAGTGATCAGTAGGAGGACATGCAGTGGCATCTATGGTACTTTGTTTTGCAAGGAGTCATTAAAACAACAAAACATGGAAAACTTATTTAGTGTCATTCTGAACAGTGAGCGATCATGTGAACTCCCAGAGGTTTCTCAACCACAAGTTGAAATCTAAACTCAACAAAAACAAGGCCACAGTAAAAGTTTAAAGCATAAACTAACGTCTATTGATGACGACCTGCCTCCCTAAAGTAAAAAAAAACAACTCCTATTTATTCCCCTAACAAGACATTAATGAAAACATAAAAGCTATGAACTTTCATCAACAGTTAAACTCAATAATACAAGGGAATAAACTTCATTCTCTGCAGGTAATCAATCAAAATTTCTTTTTGTTTTCACACAGATGCGGGATCCCTGTCCTGTCGAAATTTGTAGCGACATTTACCCTGTGGAGAAGTTAACACCGCAGAACAACATGAAGACTTCTCTTCTCCATATTTGCATTTGAAAAGCAGGAGGGTAGCTGCCTGCAGACCTCAAACACACACACAAACAAACACACAAACACAGATCCTGGGCACTGTGGAAGTAGATGTGATACAGGCTTAATTAATGATTTCATAACTGTTGAGGCGTTAAACGGAGCACAGGGAGAGGCGAGAATCTCTGATGTGGAGTGAAAGCAGGGCTGAGCTGTCAGTGTTAATATAATAAGAAGCGCTTCTCTCTTCCACCTGCTGGAACACTATGTCTGTCTATCTCTCCTCTGTCTGAATCAGCCCTCCTCTGTCTCAGTCTTTCTGTCTTTTTCTCCCTCCCTCTGCCTTGATCTGTCTCAGATCAGCGCAGCAGGATGCCTGCAGCACACTGGCTGGCGATATTGTAAATGTGGAGGAGGAGAGCTCTCGTCTCTGCAGACCCTCTGCAGCTGCCGTTTCATTACAAAGCAGCAGTAGTTCTGTGTAGTTTTACCTGGACAGAGTCGGGTTGTTAATGAAACAATTCGTGAGCCAAACATCAAAGAAAAAGTAACCCTGTTTTTTCAGTGGAACAGATCCAGGTAGAAGTTTGTTTCAGTTTAAACTTTAGCCAGAGAAATGTTTCTGGGGACAACTGTCAGAGGTTATTTAGGTTTAAAGAGGTGGAAAGTGAAGTTAAGCGGTCAGAGCTTGATTGTTTGCTGTTACTTGCCTAACATGGTATAGATAGGTCAACAGAATCTTATATGACTTGGGTTTTTTTTTTAATTACTTTCTGCATAATTTTCTTAGTATGAGTGATGGTTGCATATAATGTCACATGACTGTAAAGATGTCTTAACCCTTTTTCACAAAGATAGAGCTAAAGGGCTGCTATGAAGACACTTCCTTGAGCTGCTTTCGCATTTTTACACAGAGACAAACAATGCCTGCATCACACCACCCCAGTGTGTGATTTAAGACAGCATGCCAGCAATTCGGAACCAAAAGAGGAGTGACGTTTAACACAACAGTGTCTGCCTGTAATGTGACATGTTACACATGCAATGGCAGCCCTTTTTAAACAATAACAATAGCATAACATGTCAATAATAATTATATACCTTCTCTGTTATATGGAGGCTGATCTTGTCCTGTGCTGTTGCTGTTTTCTTAATTTGTGGACATTTTGGCTGTTGTTCTTCCTCTTTTCTGCTAATTGCAGCTAGCTGCTTTTTACATTTTTTTCGCAGTGGTTGGTCTGCATAATATGGCATCAAAATATCACACCTATTACTTCCTAGATGTCATCCTGCCGGCAATCTTTTTTACTCAGACTTCCTTTCGCTGCTGTTACTACCTCTGATGCTGGCACAGAGGCAAGATAACTCTGACCCCTTATTGTGCAATTGTACCTTTAATACAGCGACTTTTTGATGTCCTGAAGCAGTTAACAGCAGTTAGTTTGTAAGTGAGTCTCGTGAACATTCAGTCTGACTCTGTTGCTCTTCTCTGTTGTCATTAACAACCCGGCTGCCGCTCTGTTCTGCTCTCTGAGCTGCAGGCAAAGTCAGCCACTAAAGAAACAGGACAATTACACACATAATGAAGACTGCTGAGAGGAGAGATTAAAACTTAAACTGAGCCAGGTGTACCGCTGAATGAAGGAGAGTCAAATGTGCCACCAGGTTTATGAAGTTAGGACAGAAAGATGAGGTGACAACCAGTCTGCCTAATTCATGTCTTTATCAGTGGCCTGTTCCAGCTAAGGTGACACAGATGGATTAAACACTTGCTGTCTGATATTTCTCTGAATGGAGTGCAGTTAAAAGCAGTCGGCTACTTTCTAATCAAACATTTGTTACATTTTGAAGCTTCAGAGCTTAACAAAGGCTTCGGCAGATTAAACACCTCCCATGTTTTAAAACGATGAGGCTGCAGACAACAGACAGAAAGTTGTGACTGCAGTGAGAGCGCTGCCTCACAACTCTCTGCCTCTCTCTCTGATGACCTTATTTTCTCTAAACTATAATTCAGAGGTCTTGAGTTAAGCGGCCTTTTGATCTAAATGATGTTATTAATCAGCCGCCAGCGGAGAGGAACCACTAATGACCTTTATAATGAGAGGGCTGGAGTCAACATGCCTCTTCTTCTCTGCTCCTCACCTCCTGCCGTGCACTCCTCCCCTCAGCGTCTGCCCTTTTGTCTTCTGCTCTCATTTCCTTAACTTTCTCATTCTCCCCTTACCCTCCACTTGTTTTTTTCTTTTCACACGCTTTAATTATTTTTTCATGTTTTAAATCTCCTTAGGGGGTAAATTGAGTGTAAAAATTGTGGCAAAGGAGAATAAAGAGCTTTTTTCTGAAGACTGTTTAGAGGATGCTTTCATCCAAAGTTTATCTGCACACTTGGAGTGTATTTTTTGTAGAACATGTATTCCCCGAAGGAAACAAACCCCTGTAGAGTACTGCCTCAACTATGAGTCTGTGTGGCTGTTTAGACGGCTGAAGTAAACGTCCTGACGTTGGGGTATCGCAGTTACGGATGGAAAAAATATATTTAGGTTTATACTTATATTTGAAGTAAGTAGTTCTTCTCTTAAAGGTTAATCATAAAGGTTGTGACACACAAAGCCGATGGCCAGGCGTCTGCCCAAGCTGGGCTGATGACGAACATCCATGGCCCTTGTTATATGAGTTAGAATTTGTTATATGAGATGAGACTGATTTTATTCAACAACTAAGTTGTTAACGGAAATTTCCTGATTGTTGTTGTTCACTGGCGCACAGTAAATATGCTTGGTTTTGTACTAACTGACTAACTAGCGTAATGATGCTCTTTTCCTTTTTGAATGACGATTACAGACGGCCGCTATCTGCTGGTATGGAGGGGTATTTCCTCTCATGCAGCTGCAGATCATACATGCTTGCTGGCCGTCCACTTGGTGTGTTCCTGTGCAACTTTTTAGCTAAAACACAGTGACATGAGGTGACGCAGGCGGCTTTCATCACTGCTAGTTCTCTGAAGTCCGCTTGGTGTGTCACAGCATTAATAGTGAATAGAGAAAGTTTTGTTACATTTTCTTTGGTTGAGTAACTCAAACTCGATGTTGGATGGAGAGCTTATATTTTGAAAACTTTGCAATAGTAATAATGCACGTACTCCCACTATGGCGCCAGTAAAAATCATTGTTTCTCTACAATGAATGAAGTCATATTTTTATCCCGTGGGTCTTAAAGGTCCAGTGTGTAGGATTAAGAAGCATCTATTGGTAACAATGTAATATAATATTCATAACTATGTTTTCATTATTGTATAATTACCTAACTCTTAGAATCAATGTGCTTTTGTTACCTTAAAATGAGCTGTTTGTATCTACATTAAGAACAGGTCCTCTTCCGTGGAGTCATGCCCTGTTGTTGCTATAGTAACCCAAAACAGACAAATCAAAAAACTTGCTCTAAACAGGGCCATTTGTATTTTCAAGTCAGCCACCATAGTTTAGCTACACACCTGACACAGGGAATAAGTTTCAGTTCTGCAACTTCACCACTAGATGCTATTAAACCCAAACTTTCATGGACAAAATTTCATTGTTTCATCACTTTGCAAGGAACTATAATAATTATTTTTTTGCCAAACTTGCCTGTGAGTGTTGGTGGGGGAGGGGTCTTTTTTTCTACATATCAGATTCAAACTCCTTTCAAACATAATTTCAGCCAGCTGGCATACATGGAGAGAGATGTAACACAGCGGAGAAAATGAGAAAAAAATACAAGATGGTAAAGAAAAAGTAGCCGCACATTGATGCTTACTAGATCTAATATGTCACGTCGACAGCTACAGAAAATAAATTTGCTGTCATGTTACAGTACGCAGGGTATCCATCGTCAGATTACTTTCACAATTTCATTACACAGCAAAATTCCATGACTTTTCCAAAACTGTCAATGATCTTTGAGGCCTGACTTTTCCAGGCCTGGAAAATGTGATTATAACATTAAATTACTTTTCAAGGTTTCCCATGATCTTGGGAACCCTGTAAATCCCACACACTAGATCTTTGAAATGTATACTATGTATTAGTTAGAAAAATCATTAAAGAAATTGAAAAGGAAAATGACAGTTTCTCTGGGTAACTATGGTAAAAGAACATAAATTGAATACCACATTCAGCAACATAAAGATGCTCTATAAGGGAAGCAGAAATCTGTGTGTGTTACCAGAATTAACTTAAACACACACACCACGCACATCACTATGAATTTGAAGTTTTCAGATTGACAGTGTGAGTTCGTAAACAGCCAAGGAAAACACATGATGCAACATGATGAACTTCAGCAGCAAAATGATGTTAAGCCACGGAACAGCACCGCAGACAGGAAGGTGAAACGGTCCGTCTCCTTTGGACCCAGCTTATGGCCTTTACATGGTTACCATGGAAACAGGGAAGAACCAATGACGAAGCGGTGTGAGATTGTTGTCATTCTTTAGCTGAGCTATAAACACTGTAGGACTGACCAGAGGCACACAAATAAAAGAAAAGATAAAACTGGAATCCGAACAATAAAGTTGTTCACAGAGGTGAAACTGCATGAGTCTAAACTTTGAGACAACAGAAAGCTATGTGACTGCCAGGAAAATATAAACAAACATCCAACAGACATGGAAACACCAGATACAAACCTGACGCTCCCAAAAATGTCGGCCACACACACAGACAGGCCAGTGTTGTGCTGCTCTTTGAACTGGACGTATTATTTGGCTGCTGAGTGATGTGCCCTCTTTCAGAATAACAGTTGCACATACGTATCCTCAAAGTAGAAATCCCTTTTTGATGTAGGACAAGTTTTTTTCCTTCTTTCATTTCAGTCTGTACTTCTTTGTCATTACATGAAGCTGCACAATGTAACCACTGAAATGTATTATTCCTTGTAGTTAAAGGCTTTGTAGAGGCTGTAAAGGCTCGTCAGCTTACATATTCTCACACCAACCAAGCAGAAAGATGATGAAAACCGGCCCGACCAAAAGCCAGCCTTACTCCGCCATGAAGCAGGCTAAAACAATGTGCTCCCTGAAAACCAGAGCAGATGATTTGCATTAAAGCAAAACTATAAAATAGCCTAAAAAGATGCCAGGACTGCCAGAATAAAGAAGGCAATTACTGAGTCTGCCATGAGGGAGACAAAATATCCCAAAGAGCTTCCGTCTCTGATGTCTGGCACTGAGGGACCTCCGCTTCTCTTTTTAAGCACAGTCAACAGTAACTCTCCACCAGCAGAAGGCTCATCATTAAAATGTTGTGCACAGAGGTGTAAAACCAGCCAGGATTTCACACAGCGTGCAGCCACAGCCGGATCTGTTCTCAACACTTTCTAGGTTCAAATACAATCCAGAACACACACCGTGAATGTTTATGCAGAAAGTGATAATATATTCTGCTGTAGTCCATTTGCATTGTTTACAAGCTCCAGCTGTCCCATATCATTTGTGTCACTGTGTGCCATGTTACTCTGGATGTCACTGAGATGTTTGCAAATCATGTAATGAAGGCGTGATATCCATTTCCTCATGACAAGAGCTAGTCTTCATGTTGAATACATGTTGACTTCAGTCATTTAAGATGGGTAACGCTTTATTTTACAGGGAAAGATGTTCTCATTTTTAAGTGATTTGGAAGTAACTATAGGAAAATAGGGACCAATTTTTTTGGTGTTTTTATTTTGATTCTCTAAAATATGTGCACACAAAATTGTTGGATTACGTATTTGTGTAGTGTAAATTCATTATAGGAAATTTTCTTGATGTATCCCGAACTGTATGCTCTCCCGCAGACATATATGTCACATGTTCAGCTGCCTGCTGTGCACTTACTATAAGACTCTGTAAGGTGTAGAAATCATCTGAAATTAATTAACTGGAAATGTACCAATTAAATACTGTGACTATTTACACTTTAATTAGCACCAAATTATATAGTCCTTTCCAGGAATCTTCTGATCGTATGGAGTAATATCAGTTCCCTTTTTAATGGAAGTTTTTTGAAATTATGGGTACATAAAATATCGTGTTGTCATTCGAAGCACTTTGTATGAATCTATGACTGAGTTTTTCTTTTCAGCACTATACCATGAGCACATGTCAACTTCACACAATGCTGTTGATCCGACCTATTTCTGAAGGGAAGATAAGATGTCTAAATCTTACCAACTTGTCTGGAGAATTTATATCAAAATCAGGTGTATGTAAAGTAACATAAGCGCAAATTTGTTTAGCCCCAGTGAAAACGCCCAAGATTTTCATCTCACATTCAATTAGATTTTTAGTGAATCTGATCAGTAGTAATTAGACCAACTTTAGGCAACTGGACAACTGTGACAAATCTGCCATGAGTCCAGTAGCTAGCTGTGTAAGATTTGGTATTCACAATTTTCTGCTTATAAGACTTGCAATATTAAATGCAGCAATTGACTCCTGCTTTAATTGTGTATGTGTTCTGAAAATACATATTTTCACACACATTACGTAATAATAAGTTAATGATTTTGCCCTGCAGTAAGCAGTAACATGCCTCTGGCTTCCTGTGGGCAGACAGCAGGTCTGGGATTTGTTACCATCCTCCTTCTGGTCTCAGAGCTACAGTCTCTATTTCATTTTGTTTTGGCTCATAAAGGATTTACAGCTTTGGACTACAAGTAAAGTTCCCAAAGTGTATTGAATATTGATTAAAGCGATCTTTTGTTCGGAATATTTCCCTTATCGTCAAAGCAACACAGAGCACTATGAATGTTAAATGTCTGTCTTTAAATCTAGTCTGAGATGTAAAAGCTTCTCTTTTATCAGAGCTCACTGTTGAAACTGTTCAGTTTAGTCAAGGACGTCTGTCTACACCAACGAGCTCCAGTCACTAAACAAGTCCAACTCCCAGTAGACAGAAACACCTCCTGTTGTTGTTGCTGTGATGAAATGACCTTGGACTTGTTGTGTTTGGGAGAATTTGAAACAAAGCTTATGAAGGGTTTTTGTTTTCCATTAGCATTCAGCTGCAGCAGATAAAGAGTCCTCGGAGAGCCAGACATCCACAGTCACAACAAGTTTGTTTTGGAGCTTTTCTTCTCATCTGTAAAAGCTGCTATTTATTATTTAATAGTTTAGTGCGCAGATGTCTCATTAGTTGCCGATGATTTTCCCTAATGACGGTTATCGGGTTAATAAGCAGTGAGAAGCAGGTGTGTTTGCAACAGCTGTGAGTTATAATGCTTAATTTCGTTTATCACTTCAACTTGTTCATGTCATAGTTAAGAGAATTGGGACAATGTGTAGCAGCTTAACTTCAGCATTCAGCTTGAGGGACACACCATAGATTATTTGTAATTTATGAATTATAGCCACAGGTTGGTAAGTATTATTGACAGTCATCAGCTGTATTCGTATATGTATATATCACCACAACAAAGACTCTGATATTACTGCAAGCACGCTTCTCTGAGAGACTTCTTTCCGACAGTCCTGAAGAATAATTATAATCCTCACTCCGAGTGGTTTAAAGTCATCAAACAGCTCTGTCCTCCACACTACGCCTGAGCAAACAGAAAGGAAGCATTTAGTAAGAAGGATTTTCTTTTTAAATTTAATGATTAAAGCACACTGGATTAAAAGTGACTGGATGTATAAAGAGCTGAAGAAGAGATTGATTATGTTGTGTCTCAGCTCTGGTTAATCTCATTGCTTTATTGTTGTTCTGACTGACTTGAAGGTGTGGTTACGTTACTATTTTTAGGAATATTGGCTCTATTTCCTATATAGTTATATACAATCAAGAATATACATGCACGCTAATATTTCACTATTATTTAGAATATGACAATATTCTAAATTTAATGCAGGTCAAAAACAGCATCTTCTGTTAAAACAGTCCAGATTAGCCCTTTTTCCAAATTTAGCATTTTCCAATTGAGACATGTGGGATATGCACATATATTTTGGGTTTTAATAGCATTATGTGAGCGTGCATACAGCCCATTAGGAATATGCAAAGAAATTGGGTATATAACCACATGTTGCAACACACAGTCTCTTTATGGTTTACGGTTAACTATGTGCATTGGAGCTGTTCACACACCAACTCGAAGGAAGGAAAAACACATCTACTTTTAAACATTATGAAATACTTGGATATCGGCAGCTTTTTAGATATGCACCAATATTGCTACGTCGATCTTTTTAAAGAGGTGGTTGAAGAAATGAAAGAGGGAGGCTGTGTTTGTATGGTCCATCAAGTCTGCCATCGGTAGGAAATTTTGAAACGAAACCTATTTTGATGCAAAGAAGCAAAATGACACACAGTTCCAGCCTTTCCACTGTTCTTTATTTTGACATTATAAACAACTTGTTAGGGATTGTTAATAGGAGTGTGGCCTGCTAGATGTAAACAGGAGTAGTAGTAAAATATTATTTTTCATTACCCATGCAAAACTGCTTATGGCCTGAGTCCTAGCAATTTTTTCTCAGCACCAGCATCTTTTTTCAGTTGTTCCCTGAGGAGCGAGGGTCTGCAGCTGCATTGTGCCGCCTGGAGATGAGTGCGTTTCCATTAGGTGATGTTATACTACTTTTCTCACGATGTTATGCGACTCCTCCATTTGAAATAACATTCCAAGAAGCACGGTGATGGATGTTGGAAACATTAACAGGTTTATTTCTATTGCAGCCACCTATTTGAGCATAAAACCTTTTTTGCAATAAATGGGAGTTTTTTCGAAACTGTCGTGTTTCCGTAAGGCTTATATTGCATTCCCAATTTTAATTTGCACAATTTGAGGGTTAATCTGCCTAGAGAAGAGGCAACTGGCTAGACGTAAGCAATAGTTATGATAGGATTATGCCTCAGCAACAGGTTAGTTGCATGTTCCCATAGCTTTCGGGGTCTTTTCATAAAATTTAAACCAGGATATTACATAAAATCAGAGATCATTGCTTTTGCTCACCCACATCTGGTGATTTTGTTAGTGACGCTCATTATTCAGTACACGCGGTTCAGCTGGAGGATCAAATGAATATTAAAAATGTTATAAAATTGAGGTTTTTAGGTTTCTAAACTCTTTTCCTGCAGTGTCTCCATTTAGACCCTCAGTGTTGACTTTAAGTGACTAGAGAGCAAACTGTCAGGAAAGTGTTTGATGGAGCCACAGGTTGCAGAGAAACAGACACAGAAGTTCTGTGAAGCTCCACCAGTGGAGCATCTCCTCCACAGTCACTGGTTTTACTTCCTCTGGGACCGTCTAAACTCAGAGTCCGTGCGCTCTCAGTACTGTGAGCTGCTGCAGATAAGAGACTGCATGTACATATGATGACACCGAGGTGTTGATATCTGTCTCTGTCTGCTGCCTCTGTCTTCTCTTCACATGCTGTGTCATCTCTTTGGTGCAGAGAGACAAAGAGGAAAAACTGCAGCTACAGAAAAACCCTCCTGGCTGCCTGGTTGAGCCAAAACTTTGTGTCTGACGCCCTCCTGATAGAATCCAGCAGAGACCGGACTCTTCCAAAGGTTTATCAGGAGCAAACAGCAGCGCAATTACATCACAATCTACAATGGGAACGAATACTGGAACCGGCTTCTGGAACATTTACATAACTCAGAATGACTGCCTGTCTCTGATTCGCTTTTCATTTTTCTCTCTTCAATGCAGCAGCATCCCAGCATTATTCTCAGCTCCACAGTTAAACCTGTTAACTTGTATTACACAGAGCAGAAGGATTCCCCCACTTTAATTCACTCTGCTGTGACTTCCAGGACTGTTGTGCTGCTCTGGCAGCTTTCAGTTAAAACAGCGATTAGTGATGGAAACATGGAGAAAACATCATCTTTTCCTTCCAAAGCAGCTCAGCAAACACAAACGATTCCACTTCCTGCCAACATGCCTCCTCTGTCTTCACAGGGAACAGACAAACACCTTTTTTTGTTTATCTCATCTGTGTCCCGCAACCAAAGTCCAAGTTGTATTTTTGTTCTAGATATTACAGAATTAAAAACTGCATTTCACCACTTAATGCAGAGAAACATAACACTCTACTCCTACATGGTCTGGTCTGAGATCGTGGATGGACAATAAACAGAAACAAATATAAGCATTTTTTCCCCCTCAAGGGGCTCACAGTTCCAGAGAGAGCAGCTATTATGCAAATGACTTCAGAAATCAAAGTGTGTGATGTTTTGCACTGGAACTTGTTGACAGCAAATGTTCTGGAGAAGTGGAACTTGTTGGGAGTAATCAGGCAAGACGGCGAAGCACGAAGCCGACACGGTGGTCAAACTTAACTGAGCATGTGAAATCACAACGTGTCGTTCCTCCTGCTTTTGTTCGACGGTCTCCCCACAGAGCAAGAAGCTCACTGATCTAACCAAGCATGCTGTGTTAGCAGATGCTGCGACGATATGCAGGATTTATTTCATGATTTTGGATGGAGGTTTTTCTGCTTCCAGTTTCTTAAAAAAAAAAATACAGAGGAAAAACAAAACAGCTATTCAGCCTTGAAAACTGAGGTTTAGGAGGACATGTTTTTCCTCGTGTTATTTTATGCAGTGAATACATTTACTGCAGACAGTGTGCCACAGAAGTGTGGCGACAAATCCCTGAGCTGTTTCTTGACACTTTATGCTAATCGGCTCTATTATTTGCTTCCATTTGCCCTTGATGGAGACAGCTGCACCCTCAGGCAAGTTGGAGAAACAGTTTTTGGATAAATGCCTGACACACACACACACACACACACACACACACACACACACACACACACACATAATGCTGGCATACATCTAACTCTGTGACTTTCACTACTGATCTGTGTCGCCACTACAGCCAGCAGTTGTTTATAAAAATGTGTCACCCAAAGAACAGACCAGTTGAATCTGTTGGGGTTTAAAATAATTAGAAATATGGAAATATATCAAATGTTTTCATGTTCTTCTAGAAAGTTATTCATGTCATCTCTGTTCACCGCTCAGCTTCAATACTTGATGAGCTGAGCAGATCAGACTGTTTCTTTGGTTAGAGGAAAAACTTTGTTTTTGTCGCATGCCTCAGATGAATTAAGAATCCGAAAACAGAGACAATTCTTGATGAATGGAAGTCACAGGCAACCTCATCTGACAATGACAAAAATATATCAAAACATCTGTTTTGATGATTTTCCTCCAAAGTTTTGGATTGGATCATTTTTAAAACACATTTCCATTACCAATGTAATGACAATACTATTTGTTAACAGATCCTCCAAATTTAAGAATACTGCAGATGTTTAACCCTAACTGTATGAGAACAAAGTTGCCTTTGTTTGTTTCAGTCACAGATTTCATTTAAAGTCAATTCTTTTTCTGTGTTTTTGTTTAAATGTTTAGCCTGTGGGGAAGGTCTGGCCACTTATCGATCAATCTGCAGTGAGAGAAATGTCACAGCGTCGCTGTGGATCAGCAGATTGGCCTTTCTGGATAAATCTCATTAACTTGGTAACATTGCCATTTTGCTGTCAGTCATCAAACCAAAATGTCAAGAGAAAACTGGCACCTTTGCTCCAAATGTTGAGGGAATTCAAACAAGGCATTCAAACATTTAGGAGGCAGAAACTTCTTGTTTCTTGTGGCCAAGCTTTAACCCTGGTCAACTTTAGGCTTCTGATCTTCATATTCACTTTAAAACTCAAGTGTTTTAACACGGTAGGACCAACAAACAAGCCAAGAGCCAGTAGGTCTCAAGGTCTCTTATTAATAATGGGGTGAAAGGAGGACAATCACGCGGTATATCTGTTCGGTATATGCAATATTAAAATCACTCAACCGGCCCACAGACTTAAATCCCATCCAAATAGGGAGCTTCAGACAATCAATCAACTTATGAAGTAGATGTCACTTTGCCCCAAAGTGTAGATCCCTCATTTTGGAGTTAGTTAGTGCCAAATGAGTCAGGCCATCTGCTCAGTGATGCTTAGCTTAAAATACATTAGAAAATGACTGATGATGGAGCAGAGCTGAACATCCACAGAGGTGTGTGAGTTTAGTTTGCTGTTTTTTTTTTGTTTTTTAAACATTTACCTACTTGTACTACTCTACAGTTTTCTGTTCTATTCTTGCTTCCATGCTGACATGAAGAAAACATATGTAGCATTTTTTAACTTTTCATTTCCCATTTGTATCATCAGTCATCTTGCAACAGTGATCTCAAAACCTAAACCATTTGAGTGCCATTACCCAAATACAACTTGATGTTTGCCATTAAAAATCAGCGACAGATATCACCTGAGAGCACATAAGCTCACACATCAACACTATGGGTCTTTCTGAGGAGAGCAGTAAAGAGAGAAAATCTGGTTAGGAAGGAGTGGGGTGTGAAATTTATTTTTGACAGGATGAATTTTCAGCTCATTCTGACAGATAAGGAGCGACTCTACAGTCCTGTCTGTGATTTAAAAAAAAAATAGTTGAAATTCAGAGCAGCGTTCTGAGAGACTGAGCAGCTTCCCGGCAGATTTTATCCTGCTGGTTAGCTGGTTCTCCTCCCTGTAGTGGCTGGCTTACACTGCCAACCAGAGGGAGGTTTTTTAGCTACCTGGAGCTCTTGTCACTCAGGTCAATCTTAATAGAGATCTCTCTCACAGCCTGCAGTAACCACTGAAGCTCAAAGCCATGTGGAGACAAAAGAAAACCGAGAGATGTAATACCAAAAACAGCTGTAGTTGTGCTGTTTTTGCAGCTATCCAGTTCAGGTTAAACCTCGCAGTCAGAGGGTCACTGGATTTCACAGAGTAAACATGTCCTCACACCTTAGTGACAAAATGACTTGTTTGTGCTTTCCAAAAAAAACAGACTTGACTGTTCCAAAAACAGTTCATGAGTGTCTTCTGGTCTCTCACATATGGTTAAGGAAGCATTTCACCACTGGAAAGATGGTCTTTTATTAAAACTAGGATGTCTCAGTCGTAGAAATATGCAACTACTTTTGAAATTGCTGCTACATAACCAGAGAAAACAGATAAGAACTGTGGCATTTGCTTTTGCTCAAGAGGTAGAAAACCCACAACTACCAGAATGCACTGCACCGATAAACGCTCCCTCTGGTAATGCAAATTCCTCCGTTTGACACAGTGGCGGCTGGCTGGTAACAAGCAAACTCGTATTACAGTTTAACGGTAAGTTTTGCATCATCTAAACCTAACCCATCTCATCAAGAGGGGAGATCTAGGCACTGGTAAGATAAAAGGAAGTTTACCACAGTTTGCTAATACTACCAAGTATCACAGTATGATAGTATGATCAATATGATACTGAGTATCATATCAGTACTTTATCACTTTATATCAGTACTTTATCACTTTAAGGTGTGGTTATGTTTAGGCAACTACAAGCACTTGATGGTGTCAAACTCACACATTTTGTGCACACTATCACTCCTTCAAGCATCCTCCATATGTTCCAATCATACTAAATTTTAAGAGTGAGGGAAATGGGTAGTACTAAGGGCGAGTAATACTCTTAATATTCTCAATCGACAAAGCAGGTGTACACAAAATTAGATGGTGCAACACAGCTAACCTGATAACTTCCTGCAAATTTGATCCAAAAGTGCAAATCCACAAAGTTTGCCAAAGTTCAATTCTTTGTAAGAACACAGCCTCAGCTCTTCCTGTGAAAATAATTGCAACTTGATTTTGAAATATTTTCTGGGCATATAATAAACATTATACTTGGAAAGCATTACATGAATTAGAGTAGTTGGACAGAATTTTTTATTTTTTTTTAAATGACCCCAAAACACCCAATCAATAATGTGCAGAGAGAACTGGATGCAGCGCAGTGAGCCAGCCTTGCTACTAATTTGTCCCAGTTTTGTTTTTTTATTTACTCTCATTTAAAAGTATCTCTGATTTATGGTGTTTTATTCTTCCTCGATCTGTATTTATGTTTCAAGCACTAGTTAACTTTTTTTTATGAGGAACTTTGTGACATTCTCTTAAAAGTCTCCACATACGTAAAGTTACTTTATGTGCATAACAACAAAAAAAAATCATTTGCAGCCTAAAACTATTTCCCCATAGACTGCCAATTAAAAGGAGAAACACATTAAACTGAGAACTCGAACTGTAAAAAAAGGTCAATTCTTACCCTTTGTTTTATCAAACACAAAGCCAAAGTTTAAGATTTGTAAAACTTTCCCAGGGTCCAGAAAAGCTAACCTCACACCAAACTAATCTGTTATTTTGTAGTGTTTTCAGCCATCAGCACCACAAAAATCCATTTTAGCTTTTTCCTTTCAGTCAGATTTATTTAGGCTTTCTATGAGCAGACATCCTTTGATGGGAGCTGACTTACAAAACTAAAATAGCTCTTCAAGTAAAGCTCAATATACCAATGCTACACAGTGTGAGATGGCTGTACTGCATGTAAAGCCCTTTCTCTGGTGTAGATTATCTTGAGTCTTTAAGGAAAGCGAAGAGCAAGTCAACACACTCGGCCCACCTGGCCGTAAGCGTCGAGTCTGGGTTAAGAGCAGAGTGCTGTGCTAGTGTTGCCAACAGAAATAACTGTGGGGAATGTAATCATCATGCAGAGCTGCTAGCAGGAGTCGGAGAGGAGCCCTGTCAGCCTCTTAAGCGAGTGTGTGTTTGTGTTTAAATGACTAAAGAGAATGTAATTACCATGCAGAACTGGTAGCAAGAGACACAGAGGAGGTCTTGTCTGGAATTACATGTGTGTAGACGAGAGGGAGTTCCTCAGAGGTGGTCACACACACTCACGCACTAAGGGAATAGATAAAGGACTAGGTGCGTACTTTGTGTGTGTGTGTGCACTGACCTGTCACTGTCCCCCATTGTTGATGCACCTCATGTCTCTCCATCCATCTTTGTCTGGTCACGCCTCCTCATCCTCTGAGGCCGGCTGTCACTTGGCTGTTTAATGAAACCTAAATTAATGTAGAAATCTTGTATCAGACATCTTATTAAGAAAACACAGAGCCTTTAAATTAAACAAAACTGCACGTGGAGATGTTGTAAATGTTAATTTAACACACAATATGAAAAGAAACTTTCGTGACTGCATCCTGCAGTTGTGATGCTATTTCAACGCCTAGAAAAACACTTAAATGCGCTTCTGTAGTAATTCCAGCTACACATTGCCTTGCCATGATTACACACACATACACACTCATAGACTCATGAGGCGAAAACAATAGTATGTTGTCGACTAAAAATTAATATGGAGCAGTTAGTGCACATTAGCTTGGTGGTTAGCAAGACACACTTTTCATGGTAACGTTATCACACTGTAGTATGCTGGACTCATGCATCAATCAATCAATCATCAATGAATCAATAAAATAGGTCTCTACTGGATTGCAAAATGACAAGAAATCAATGTGTGGCAGAAAAATGCTGCATCACTGTTAATAAGTAAAATTCACTGTGTGACTTTCAATAACATTATTTGGCTTTATTTCTCTATTTTCCAGTAATTTAGAGTAACTACAGGGGGTAAAGGGGACATGAGACCATTGACAGGCGACCAGATGAAATGCAGCTTTTCTTGAATATAATTACAAACTTCTCTGGTTGGAAGCTGTTCGAAGCATTTGGGATATACAAGTACATGACTCAACATAGTCATTTTGATGTGGAAATTTTACATACTATATCTTTGAATATGTTTTTTGACACTTGGTGAAATCAAGATCGGTTGTTACATGAAGAAAAGACTAATTGTAACAATTACTAATAAGAATGCCACAAACTTTCAATAACTTGCATTTTGTCAACAAAGTTAATATGAATTTCTGCAACAAGTTTGTTCTAATAATGACATCAAAATATCCTTACCTTGGAAATTATTTATTGCCTTAAATGTCGAAATAAGTCAGTTACTTCATCTTTCATTCTCATTAAAGCTGAAACAATCAGTCTGATTAACAATTAGTAAGTTGTTTTGTCACATGTCTTGTACTGTTGCCTTGTGTCATTTTTTTTCTCCTTTGTTGTACAAATTAATATTATTATAACATTGTGCTGTGTCTTTGTTCTGACCTGCCAAGTGGAATGCACTTTTCAAACTGGACAAACTGGACAAACTGTACATGGTCTCTTTTTAATAGATATGGTTAATTAATAAACTCCATAGTGAAGATGTGAACTTAGGTTTTGGGAAACACTGACTGAGAATTTATAATCTAAACAAAAAATTACTACACAAAATAATCAATACAATGATAACAAAAAAAAAAAGATGGTTGTAATCTATATCGGGTCTTGTTTTAAGTAACTTTTCAAATCATAGGGTGAGCTGTGAGCACATTTGTCTGATTCAGTGTTGACTATAATCAATTTATGTTACCATGTGAATCATTCAAACAAGAAATGAATAAATTAAACCTCTTTAACTGATAGAAACACATGGAAAAGTATTCACTATATAAGTGCCGTTAATTATTGTCTTGGATAACATCAGAAAACAAAATGTTTCAGCAAAACCAAAAAAAAAAAGACAAAATTGAGATTGTGTGTTAAAGATTAAGGCCAATAACACTTTTGGAGTTAGATTCCAGTTCCTTCTGTCCTGATGGAGTGGACAGCCGCTCGGCCTGTGTTTATCATTTCCCATGCAGCCAGCGACTGAGCACATATTAGCCTGGTCTTATCAGCGGGAGCCACAAAGGGCTGAGGGTGAAGTGGAGCGGATGCTGGGGGGGGGGCAGCTCCTTGGGGAGGCAGCTAATGATTGTCCCCACTGACGGAGCCTGACACTGGGCCCTGGGCACCGCCATGACAGCCTCTCTCTGGAGGACCCACAGCGGCTCCAACAGCTACCGTGTCATTCTAATTTGACAGAGGAATCTCCTCGCTCTGTACAGCCTGAGATCACAAGGCATTGATATTAACTTTCAAATTTAAGTGAATTATGATTCAGAGGAGGGGACTGCAAGGTCGGTGTCATCAGTGCCTGATGATTGGATTCTCGACTTGTTCCTTTTCATAATATATTTACTTGAACTGCCATACTAAAAAAAGCTATTTTAATTGGGTGCTTATTGCTTTTTTATTTATTCATATTTTTACAGATTCTTTTTTAAGAGCTATGAAACTGAGCCTGGTTCTTAACTGATAAACCCACTCCTCCAAACAGACACACTCTTGCTGATTTTACCTTCTCAAATGTGAGTTTTTACTTTTCTCTACTTAAAATAATTATAAATCCAACATCTTTGTGAAGTAAATGCAACAACGTCATCTTGGCCTTTGGAAATCATAATGAGCGTTTCCTAACCATTATGACATTGAAATGTTTAAAATAACGTAACCAATGATGACAATACTTTCCAGTTGCAGCTCTAATAACAACATGAGATTGCCACTCCTACAGCCCAGCCCCATACATGTCTGGTAACATGCCAGTCTGATGAAGATGCAGAAAATACCCTTCAATATTGAAACAAAACCCAACATACCATCACTAGACTGAGCTTACTTTGACTTTTTTTGGGGTTAAAGTTATAGGGTTTAATTTGGGTATTCAGTCAATGACTAGCAGAGGAACAGTAGTTGTCCTGATCTCATCTATCAGGTGAAACTGGAGCAATTTAAAGTAGGCCAGTCCTAAAACGGATCATGCAAGCTCAGCAAAACACTTTTCCTGGATAAATGAAGGTCCAGTGCTGTGAGACCAAGCAGACCAGTGAGATAACAGCAGTTAACTTTCGTTTGCCTCCTTTTTTTTTTAAAGAATCAGTCTAAAATATATAAAAAACAACTAAGTGCCTAAAATACAGAAGAATTTTGTGGGAACAAGATAATATGGCGTGAACATAAATTCTTAGTTAATGCACACAAGTTATCTAAACGTGCACTGACTTTGTTGCTCACTCAAGAGAAGCAAATATATCGAAATGCACGAATGTGTTTAGTCACTTACATTGTCAATCTGCTTTTTTGTGATGGGCAGGTAGCACACAGTCAGATTTTAGAGCTTCCTTTCAATAAAGCAGTGACACTGACACAAAAGCCCCTTTTAAAAAGAGATCATGCTAAAGAGCTGATACAAAGTCCCTTCTTCATGCCTCCTCCTCCTTTCCGGGGGACAACTCTGTCCTCCGTCTCCACGATTGCACCTTATATACAGAATGGCAAAGCGGCATAATGGCGTGATATTTCAGTTTTGGACAGGCAGTGTAAAACTGGCTAATAAGATGCCAAAAACAAAAACATTAGTAAAAGACTGAAAAGCTTCATAGATCTGAGGGAAACTGAGTCAGTTAATACTGATATATAATAATGCAGGTAGGTCGCTACAGTACAACCCTTTTCATGTGCGGGCTGTCGTTTGATTCATTGGCATTATAAAAATACTGACTTTAAAATGCATAAACATAATTTGGGACACCTATCTACTAAGAGGAAATATTCATACTGAAAAAAAAAGTTGAAGAAAGAAGTTGAAGTCTTCTTTGAGATATATTTTACCTTTATTTAACACATGCAATGGCCTGGTGTCTCTTTGCTTTCAGGGGTCCCAGGATCGGCACCTTGAACAGAGACACAACACACGAAAGACACCACAGATCAGACTTGAATTTTGCACATTATACATCTGACATTTTCAGTTCAACACAGCCTTATTTTTGACAATGTATCTTGACAGCAAACTCAAGATTATCCACAGTTTACACTCCGAGCACTACAAACAAATCCAAGTAACACCCATTCTGTTTCGGTGGAAGCAGATATCCCAAAATGTGGGCAACTTAAACCAAGCCTATGAAGGAATGGCTAGACACCAGTTAAGGTAAGAGGGCAAACATTTCTTTTTGTTGTTGTTGTTGTTGATCCTTTAAACTGTGACCTGATTTACTATCATATTTATTCACAGAATTAATCTGTGATCTGTTAATTTTGTCATTTTAGCCCAAAATGATCCATTATAGCACTATTAAAGCACTAGTTTCATTTTTTTTAATTTTATTTATTTTATTTATTTTTTTGTTTTTTTTAGTAATTTATATTCATGAGTACCAATCAGTAGACCTCTTTGATGGACTCAGACATGGTGGGAGTTCACCAGATCCCTAATTTCAAACACCAACAAACAACAGAGCAAGGAAACATCATCTCTCTCTTCTCTTAACAGTCTTCTCCCACTGATTAAAGTATGAACAGACATCATACAATCTGTGACTGAGAACAGAGGGGGTGACAACATCAATCACTGATCCTGATCATTATAACTCCTTATTTTTCCCTTAGTGGATAGCATGCTGAGAGACTGTACAAAGCCTACTTTGATGATAAGTCCAGCTGCCTATAAAGTTGAATCTAACAAGAAAAATCTTTTCAGTCTGTGTTTCCGAGGAAAACATCTTATCAAATGTTGATCTGTGGTCTGAAGCAGGGTTGCTGACATGAAAAGCTTTCTGGGGTTTTGAACTAGACATCTGTAGGGAGCGTGCATGCCGTGTCATATGAGTAACATCACAGTGTCTGAGCTGCATGCATCTATCTGACCTTTACATGTTATTTCACACAGGTGTGCCTCCCCCAAGCTGTGACGGGAGATTGTACAGAAGTTGGTGGCTTAAGCTTTGAGCAGATAACTTCCCCTAAGAACTAATGTTGTTTACAGCCTTTAAATTATAAAATTAATCAGCATGTTAAGGGAATCTTAAAGCCTGCTGGAGAGCGAACGCTTAGATAGCAGAGTTGATGTGCACTTCCTGTGCAGATATTCATTCTTCTGTGGATCTGATGCACCACAGCAATCAGATGAAAAATGAGAAGCATGAAAACAGCAGGTAGGAAAGTTAAAATGTTGGCAATTTTTCCAAAATAGCAGATATGTCTATAACAGAAAAAAAGAAAACTTTTGCCCTGTGCCAAATGTTTAGTGTTTGCCTTTTTACACCAGGAAATATCTGATAAAAGAATCCATTACCAAGGTCTGACCAAGAAAAAACATCAAGGAGCTCATGTGAAGCGATCGAACTGCCTTTTTAAGCATCTGCATTGCAAAAGTTGACTTGGTGCTTTCCCTTTAATGTGACTGGAAGTGATCACTCTCTGAAAATTGTTGGCCTGGCTATGTTTTTTTTCTTTCTTAAAAAAAAAAAAAAAAAAAAAACTCTCCTTAAAATGGTTAAATGGTTTGTTCCCTTTGAGGTGTTTCTGTGATGCAGGTTAAGCCTGTCACAGGAGAGCAGTGTTGTAATTCAGACCATCTGTAATCCCTTATCATCACTAATTTTAGTCAAATGATAAAAAATATAACAGTATTTCACATGTAAAAATGCATTTCATGCATGTTTTCTCACTTATTATTTTACTACACTACTTATTTTTGTTGTTGTTTTTGCCATTTCTTTTGAATGTATAATTTGCGTTGTCTCTCATTAGTAGGCCTATTTATCATCATCATTTATCAATTATCAGTGTAGTTTTTCATCCTCTATGAAGCAAATTGTATTAATTTGTGGCAAAAACAAACAAAAAACAGTCACACGTTTCATTAACATCAGCCTTACGCTTCATTTAGACTCATATTTTTGACTTAAAAAAGAAAGACTGTCCTGTAGCCATGTGCTTTTATTTGTTGTATGTTGAATGAATATAGAAATGTTACTGTTGTTGTAGGAATTATGTAAAAACCATAACACTGTCAACATTATTTTAGCATGGCAAACTAGATCCTTCAAAATGACCAAAAAAGCTTACAGCGCAACCTTAACTTTTTGTGAAACTTTACAACAGTACACGAAGTACCACAGTTTTGATGTAGCCTAATTTTCCTGGTAAGAATGGGCTGTCAACATTTGAAATAGGAAAACAATGCAGAAGAGCAGTTTGGGGTTAACATAGTTCAAAACTTTCAACTTTGTTTATCAAATAAATGTTCAAACATAATTAAACACTCACCATTTGCAGAGTTGAAATGTCGAAATGTTTGTTGTTAGCTTGTCTGAAGATGTAGTTAGCTAACGTTAGCTAACTGTCAGCTGCTAACAGTTAGCCTGAACTCACAGGGCGACCAATCATGGCGATAAAAACATGGATAAAACTGTCCACACAAACTTAGCGGCGGTCCATCCGTATATTCGAGATATTATAGATACGTTACTAAACAACCACAGTTCTGTAACACAGACTCCTTCAGCTCAGACCTCTTCATCCTGCAGCTCAGAGGAAGAAAGCTATCCTCTCTGTAGGTGGAGCTCATTAGCAGGAGACTCACAGGTGCGCGGACACAACATCAGGTTAGGCACTGCCATATAACATCAAGAATAACCCACTGACTCACTCCACCCCGCTCAGAGGTGTCCTCCTGCTAAACTTATTATGTACATTTGTAGCCATAACACACACACACGCACACACATACGTGTGTGTGTGTGTGTGCGTGTTATAAAGTGTTAAAATATTATTATATTTGAAAATAAAACTAAATTATCAAGGGCCATCACAACTATGAGTTGAAATTATGATAAACAATAGAAATTTAGACTGTCTAAATTAGGCATTACATTTCAAATATGAGACATGAAGTCTAATTTATCAAATATTATAAGTCAGAATGATAATGAGACTTTTGACTTAAAAGTAAAAATTAAAATGTATGTTAACTGAGGATTAAAAAAAAAAAACAACTAATGTATGGACTTTGGACTTTCTGAATCAATGGCAACCTAAATCAAAGAATTTTATATTAGAAAATTAAAGCTCTGTCTAATATTTACTTTAAATTTTGGCTTTGTGTCTCAAAAGCTCAACTTATATTGAATTTTATTTCATATCATTTATTTTAAAGTTGGCTTAAATGGGTTTAATACTGGAAAAAGATGTAGAATCTGTGTGATCAAACCTCTGTTTCTGGCAGTGTCACCTATATGGTCTGCAAACTGAACTATATGAAACTACAGTAGTGTAAGTATAAATTCGTACACAAAAGTATAAAAACAACATAAAGAAGATTTCTGGAAATATCTCTTATTAGAGGTCTTTATTCCGGTTCGATAAAGCCAACAGTTTCTCTCCAAAGTTACATTCAACAATCTTCCATTTACCAGACACACAAGTAAACCTCCACATCCCCTGCTCATCACTTTATTCCTCACATCTGTTGGTTACACACTGATCACAAAATCGTGATTTCGCCCTCATTTCATATTTTTAACATTCCAGGTATTTATATTTACTATTTGTACAATATATTGCCATTAAATCCATTCATCCATCCACCTCACCCTCATTCACATGCACACACATAAACACTGTACAGATTTATCAGTGGAGACATGTTCAAAGGCCGTTTGCCTTAATAACCATGAGTTGAGGAAAGACACAGCTGAGTACCATTTGTTTGCTTTTTTTCAAGTTCTGACCGCTGCAAGACGATTTGTTCTTAAAGCCAAAATGAGAAGGTGTCGTGCAGATATATTACAGAGTGATAACCTCTCATGTGTTCAGAGGACCCCGCTCCAGTATTTCAGGAAAAGGAAGATTCAGAGAGAGGTAGAAGGGGAACAAAATATGTAAAATAAAAGGAAAAAGAAAGGGAGATAATGCTCAAACAACATTTAGTTCCTAAATAAAAGACCTCCATATCATCCCTTCTTCTCCTTGTTTCTTCTCTAAGTGTCTAAAGCCAAGCACAGCAGTTTGATTTCTTCCGTTAGTTACCCAGTGTGGTTCATACAGGAGTGATGAGTCTTTACAGATCATAGGATATACAGTACAGTACATTCTCCAACCTCCAATACTGACGTCTCCTCTGTGATTAGAGGCTACTGAGGCCCATTCCTCTGCTTTGGTCTCAGTCAGTCTGTGCAGTAGTAAGAGGCTTGTTTGGCCCATGAATTCGTTTTAGGATTCCAGTGTCGGGACAAGAGGACGTCACCTTTGCAGTAAAGTGGCACAAATGCAGCTGCAGGAGAAAACGAGACACTGAAAGTGCAAAGAGTCTAAACTTTTTTTTTTGGTCACTACTTAGTTACATCTACGTTTTTGTTCATGACATTTTCGGCTTTGGTCCGGAAGTTGTACGAATGGAGAAGCCAGTGACCGCAGGTTGGTTTGAGATGAAGAGAAGCTGCCCCAGGTCCGGGCTGGACCAAGCAAAGCCAAGCCAGGACGGGCCAAGCCGGGCTGTTTTTGGCAGGGCCACGCTGGGTTAGGAAGAGCTCTGAGTTGGGAGAAAAAGAGACAAAAAAGAGGCTCATCCTCCAGCGTCTCTTTCTACCTGCCAAAAATGTTCTCGTACTCCAGCAGTATTAGCTCCACTATCTGGTTCTGGTAGACCATGTGGACTGCAATGTTCCAGGTCTCTGTTTCAGGCCGCAGCAGTGTAGGGCCGAACACGATGGCCACGCTCTGAGTGGTCATACGGTTTTCCTCGCCATAGTCGATCACCCTGGAGGGACAAGTAGGACACAGGGTCAAATATTAATATTTTAAAAAAAGTTGAAATAAAACCTGATAACAGAAATACTCTATTCTCTACTCTATGTCAGTCTGCTCCATAATGCTTCAATTTGTATAATCAGGTCTATAATTTATTATAATGCGCTGCAGAATCTTAATTAAGACACACGCACACATGCACTTCATTATCTGTAATATCATCTAAACAGATAACTGGCTGGTACTGTATGGTGGGAAAAAGTACTCAGCACTTTCGGTAAAGCAAAAAAATCAATACCACAGAGTAAAAATACTCTGTGTCAATTAAAAGTCCTTCATTTAAAATTCTACATGAGTAAAAACATAAAAGTATTTCCATCAACTGCAAGTACCAAAAGTAAAAGCACTCATTATGCTGAATGGCTCATTTCAGAGTAATGTTTATCATATTATTGGATCAGAATTATTGATGCATTAAAGTGTGCATCACTTTAATGTTGCAGCTGGTGAAGGTGGAGCTTATTTGAATTTTGTTATGTAATTCTGTATAATTTGTGAAATTGAAAATTAAATATTTTGAGTAAATCTACATGTGTAAGTCATCTTGGACTCTGGTAAATAAAATCGACATTTTTTTTAGTTTCCTGACATATTGTTGACAAAAAAGACAGATTGATAAACAAAAAAATACATTGTTGTACATCTCTTAAGAATG
The DNA here is from genome assembly GCF_008729295.1 of Plectropomus leopardus. Classification (NCBI taxonomy): domain Eukaryota; kingdom Metazoa; phylum Chordata; class Actinopteri; order Perciformes; family Serranidae; genus Plectropomus; species Plectropomus leopardus. The sequence goes on from NC_056474.1 coordinate 23,700,789, forward strand.
GTACCTATTTATTGTTATTTTTGTATTAAATTGGAGAAAAGAAATCAATTAATCTCTTTGTCTTACTTCCTGAGGTGTTTGAAGAGAGCCTGCATGGTGTCGTGGTTAGGTTTGGGCAGCTGTCTGACCAGATCTTTGATGGACTGAACTTTCTGCTTGTAGTCTGCAATCTCTGCAAAAGAAAAAAAATGCAAATTTTATGAAAGTTCTAATTGAACAATCTGGATTCATGACAGAGTTACACGCATTTTCCTGTTGCTTCACTGATGCAAAGTTGCGAAGAGTGTACCTTATTGATAGTGGGTTATGGCTAAGTTACAGATACCTAATCACTACATAAGTGGGTTGACTTTTAAGTGGGGTTTGGGGTCATAAGTGGTCCATGTACGTTTCAATGAGGTTTCCAAACAAAGTAATACAATTCTAATTGCAAACTGGACCATCAAAAACAATAAAAGCTCAAAACAAATATTTCACTGTTGAACATATCACTGTATTCAATTTAACTTCTTCATGTAAGCCAAAAATGCTTAAGAAGCTGAGATTCATGAGGCCATTCCTGAAGTAAACAGTGTGACAGCCTGCTTAATAATACAGACAATTATTTCCCTTCAGAGTGTGAGTTACTGCATGACTAAACAGGGATGTGTGTGGTACAGCTGTATGGAGCACGTACTGATGGCGCTGACAAAGTCATGGAAGAGAGCGTAGGTGAAGAGAGGCTCCGGCAGCTCTCTGAAGTACATCTTTAAAGCTCCAGCTGTCACATGGATGTCCTCCCACTTTGCATCTGCCAGGTTCACCCTCTCATCTGGACACACACAAACACTTCAGTCAAAGTGCTGTCCACAGACACTTATAAAAAGTTATGTGACCAACACAATAAAAAAAAAAAAAAAAGAAAAATGTTTTTTGTCTATGTCTATGTTGTTCCAGACAGTGGTAACTTACCGTGATTGACAGCAAAGCGTAATTTTTGTATGATAGCCAGGTTCCCACTAACTCTGTACAGCCCGTCTACACACAGACCTGCAGAGGATCATGGGAGGAAAACAATCAGTTATGTATATTGTTTCTTTTATTTGTTTTGTGGTCCAGAAGAAAAATTGACTGCTCACACCTGTCCTAAGTAACTCTACCTGTGTTTTTACAAGGCAGTAAACTCCACCCTCCTTTTACTGCAGGTACATTAATTATCATTTCCTGCTAACTCAGGTCTCAAAAGTGACATCTATCTGAACCCACCATTGTTCTCCACGTGGTCGATGCACATCTTGACAAAGATCGGCACCGTGCTGTTCTCCCTGTGACACAAACTGGACAAGCTACAGCCGAACACCTGATCTGAAGACACGGAAAGACAAAAACCACAGTCATAACACAGTCCAAAGTCCTTGATTTGTATCAGCATGTGTTTTATTGACATCTCCTTATGTCTTATTGCTCTCTATTGCAGAGAAACGAAAGGAGAGTTTATTTCTGTGGGCTCTGTAATGTCGTGTAAGCTGAGAACATCATGGGACAAATATATAAAATGATCGTCATTATAAAACTCTTTGGGGTTAATTATTATAGAACTATATAACATGATTTTTTGGTGATTCTGTCAGCAAACTGACTTGTTAGATGACATTAAATACAAAAATAGGGTATAATTAAGGTGAGAGTAAATTGATCTATGTTAAGAAGCGCTTAATCTGATTTATTTATACAGATTTGATATAGTTTGTAATTAAAGTTAAAAAAAACAAACATGTAAAACATAAGCAGATAGAATATGTGCAGTTCTAAATTAGAATATGAAAAGAAATAAAATCACATTAAGTAGTCTTTTTTTATCTTCAGTTGAGCTTTCTGTGATTACAAAAACAGCAGCTAATGCCACAAATCTACAGTGTCAACCTCAAATACTTTTTTATATATTCCATTAACGTAATCTATTAGTAAAATCAACTTGACATTTATTGTTTACCCCCAAAGAATGAGTCTGACTCTTTCTGTGCTGCAGGTAATACCTATTTAAATTCTACACTATTTCAGGAAGAGAAGCGGGAGAAAATGTTACTCTCTGGTACCTTTAATGTATCCCTTGTCTCTGACGGCCTGCAGGGTGGGACGGCGTGTCAGAAACTTCTTCAGCTTGTGTCTGGTCTTCTTGTTGTCAGAATGGTCCATGCTGGTGGAGGTCTTCATGGCTGCAAAGGAGAAATGGGACATGACAGTATTGTCCACTGCTCGTCTCAACACACTGATTGCCATGACAGCCACAGGATTGTTTGAAGGAAATGAAACTGATAAGCAGTTGTTTTATAGGGCAAGGAGGACACCTGACATATGACACTTTATAATTTCATTCTAGGTCTTGTAAAATGTGCAATATGCACCTTGTTCATTCACCCTGCTATTATATTACCCTTTTTTCCCAATTTATTATCAGTTTTACCAAAATGTTTGTCTTACCTTACTTTTAAAATACAACAACCATGGTATGTGTTCATACATCTGTTCAACACTATTAAACAGCGCACAGACCTCTGCCTTTCTTTGAGTCTCTGTGTTCTTTCTCCTTGTCGTGTTTCTCCACAGGAGACTCTGGCATGTCCTCTTCAATGGCCTCATCAGACTCCCAGGCCTAAGACACACACAGACACACACACACACACACACACACACATGAACACACTGAAATATGATACAGGTTGTAAAAACCTCTAACCTTTGGACACTCAGAGCAGCAAAACAACAAACTTGATCTGTTGATTACAAATGAGTTGACCTTAAAAAAAGGGCATCTTAACATCCAGGATTATATTACTATCCTCATAGAGTTTCAGATTGTATGTCTGTTTCAATTCAGTCTTAATTCTTAGAGTGAGTCCAGTGGTTTTCCATGAATGTTTATTTTAGCTCTTACGTGTTTTAATAGTTTTTTTAGCATGTAGGAAAAACAAACAAACATAACCATTGAGTCATTACCCTGCAAACACCAAATATTTGTCCTATATTTCTCACACTCCTGTTTATTTTCTCAGTTTGGCCCCAGAGGTTAAAATGAGCAGTTGGTGTTTAGTTGCAGATACGGCAGAATTAACAGACCTGAATGAAAATATGCATTATCAAAACAAGTAAAACATGTCGACAGTCTTAGGTTAACTGTGGCAAAGGCTGCTATTTTTTTGATGTGGCACAGTCTAAGATGCCCACCCTTTTCACTTATGCATTGTTTCAAGCTGCATGACAAATCCTCTCATTGTGGACATGAAAGTTCCCAAATTGATCTTTACGCTTGGTTCAAGCAGAGGCCGGTGTTTCCAGATTGGACAGTATCTCACCCAGGCAGGCTATATTTTTTTTAATTGGGCGAGTGGAAAAAACTGTCTTGTGTGGGTCGTGATAAATTGGGCTGCTTTTTGTCCAATCAGGCCACACTGGCAGAGGCAGAATGAAGGGTGACGATGAAGGTGGGTGAAAGCGTAAGGTCCTCACATGAGTGCTAATGGTGTCCTGCAGCGCTCGATACCAGTCACTGACAACACCATCGTTTTCTGACTGGATCAGTAATTCCGTTCCCTGTCGTGTCTTCACCTGCAACCAGGAGAAAAGCACAAAGTGATCAATAATCAAGCAAGGAGAAATGTTTTTGCAGAATATTATGATACTGCAGTAAGTTTGACCTTCAGTTATAAAACGCCATCACTTCATCATTATACCCCATTAGACATTTGTGAGAAATTTTGTCATAATAACATATGAATTCTTAAATTATGACCAAAAACAAGTTTTGTGAGGTTCCTTTGTCCAAGTGAACGTTTCAGCCAAATTTGAAGATATTTTCTCAAGGCCTTCTTGAGATATTGCATTCATTAGAATGAGACAGATGAGGTCCCAGTGACCTTGACCTCTGACCTTTGACAGCAAAAACTTAATCAGTTCATCGTTGAGTCCAAGTGGATGTTTGTGCCAAATTTTAAGAAAACCTCCTCAAGGTGTTCTTGAGATATCACGTTCATGAGAAGGAGACAGAGGGGATATCACTCTAACCTTTACCTCTGACTAGACTAAATTTAATTAATCAATTGTCATATCCAAGTGGATGTTTGTGCAAAATTTGAAGAGGTGTTCTTCATATCGCGTTCACAAGGATGAGATGGACAACCCATCGACAGAGCTTTTGGCCTCTGCTTTCGCCAGGGCGGAGGTTAACGCAGTTTATTAACTGGGTTAACTAGTTTAGTTTTCAGAACTAAACTGCTCTGACCTTAAAACAGAGTTCACAGGTGAACCAAAAAGGTAATATATCATAAAACTACACCTTGGATTTGTGTTTGTATTTGAGGCTTTTCAGCACTTTCTTTGACAAAAAAACATAAATACAGATTCAAAACAGGGAAGATAACAAGGAACTCTTCCTCACCTCTATAACGTGCTTTTTGCTAGACTTGTCCTTGGAAGCCCATTCCACTGAGCCGCCCCTCAGATCAACAGTGAACTCTGGTTTGGACTGACCACCTCCAAACTGGACAGAGAGAGAAAACAAATCAAAGGAGGGCATATTAACACAACAGAGCCTGTTCATGAACACTGTTCGTCTTCAGCCTGGGCCGCTCAAACATGCAAACATTTGTGTTGATGAGAACAAATGCTGCATTGATAATGGAGGGCATGTAAGTTGTAAATTCGCAATTCTGATCAACTGTTGTGCCAAATTTAAACTTCACCTTTCAGTACAACACTTTAACAGTTTAGCTGTTAAACATTCATTGTGATGTGATAGCTGTGCCACTTGCATTTAGTTATACTTGATTCTGGAGGACTATGCTGTTTGAAATCTGTCCTTAACTGTAGTGTCGTTTGCTGTCTTATTTGTCCAACAATCACCACACAAAAAGAATTTTCTAAAGGTCAATAATCACAACTAAATACAAGACATGCATGTATTTCATATGTTTTATTCTAAATCCATGTAGAGAGGAAATTCTCTGGGGTAATTTGGTGAATTTGCATGCTAGATTTAAATTCTCAACATTAAGAAAAATGACCCAATAACACAATCAAACTTCATTACCATGTTTTTTACCCTGGGAGCTTATTAACTGTGGAAAAAACTTTGCAGAAAGAAGTCATTTGCTGAAGTTTCACATCAGCAAATGACTCCTAGTTCTGCCTATCAGCTTATATATGTGCAATTAACTGAACGTAATCCAGCCTGTGTAATCGGAAAGCTATAGACCTCCATGAACTTTTCTACTTCTCCACTTCCAAGAAAACAACTCCGTGATTAAACCTCCTGAACTCCATCCTGCCCTTTGAGGCAAAAACAAACCTAACTGCCTATAATGTTAAATAAATGGGCCTATTTAAAGTCAAGTCAAGCCACAGAGAGAAACGACATAGCACATAATGACACAGTAATATTGTCCCTAATCATTGCCCCGTGCCAGTGACTACTAACACACAGAGGGGTTGGGGTCATGACAGACAGGAGGAAGGTGGCATGCAGGGGAGGAGAAGGAGAAATAAGCACACAAAAGGAAGGAGGAAGCACATACAGAGGAGGCTCTGTCGAGCCCAGAGCAGCCATAGGAGACGGCAGGACGTTTCTTAGTGGTGGGCCTCCAGTTACTCAACAGTGACAGGAGAAATTCAGGGAAGGAGTCACTGTGGTAGTATGGCTGCATGGTAGGGATGGAGGGGGGTGAAAACAAGAAAGACAGATCCACTCCCATCCAGTGACCTGACAAACCACTAAAGACAATACACTTTTAGGCCCTGTATTTTTAAAGAAAAGTGGGCGTAAAAACAAAACTGTGCAGCATTAAAAAGGCACAGCTTTACTTCTCATCGTGTGAATATACAGTGACTATTTCTGTGTTCTTTTGTTTACTCTGGATCTTGCTGTGTTTATGCGGAAGAGATAAAAAGTTTCTGTCACTGACCCAGCTTGTCCCGCCTCCTTGGCCTTTGGCAAATAGCAACGTGGATCCTTGGAGCACAGTCCAGGAAGAGGTCCAGTTCTTCCTGCAACACAGTTCATACACACTGTTACAGTACTGAAAGTGAAACTCAGTAGTGTAATATAACAAAGTAATAATATTTAGTTACAGTACTTAAGTTTTTTTTTGAGTATCTTTAGATAACTTGAGGTTTTAGATTTCTGTCAACTTTTACCTTTACTTAAGGACTTTTTCACAATAAAATTTATACTTTTATTCCACTGCATTTCACCATAGCATTTTAGTTACTTACAACAAAAAAGGGAAGGCACTGACGCGGGATGAGAGGATGGACAAATGAAGGAATGGGAGGGAAGGAAAACTGTTTTTTGTTCTTTAAATCCTTTAAGTTGCAAAAAAGACCTTTATTCCTAAAGTGTAAGTTAGGCTCCATTTTTTAAGTGGTCTATATTAAAAAGAAATAAATGTAATAAATAAAATGTAATAAATAAATCAAACTCCTAATTTTAAATTCTAATTCTATTGTTTATTACCAGCATTTATTTGTACTTTTACTTTAATAGTTAAGTACATTTTATAACATAAAATTATTTTTTAACTTATGTACAGTAAATATCAGATACTTTAAGACTTTTACTCAAGTTATATTCTAATAGGGGATTTTTTTCTATTAGTTATCTGTGCTTTAAATAGTATAGTAGTAGTAGTATAGTAGAGTCTTTTGGACAGACCTTATTTAAGGCTTTTAACTTAAAAAGCCATTAATGTCATGACGAGGGTGCAAAAATGCTAACTCATTTTCGTGTTTTAGGATTCATTCCTGCACCACTCTGTTGGAATGAATGGAGACAGACAAACTGAACTATTCAAAGAAAATGAGCATTAAGTTGCCCTATGGAGAAGCAATACTTGAGGTCAAAATCTCCATAGCTTACCTTTAAAACTAACTCCACATAATACAGTATAATGTTAACAATTGTTTAGGTTTGGTCCGCACCACTCACCGTACTTTCTTGCCATGCTCGGTGATCTTTGTCACATTCAGAATGCCGCACTTTTCAGATGGCTGGAGAGAAAAAAACATTAAAAAAGCGGGGTTACACGCACATCAATCACTATGATTACGAACCACAGATGGATGACAAGAGAGAAAGCTGCTGTCAAGACTGAATACTGGTGAACAATAAGACTGTGTCACTCTATTGTAAAACACCACCAGCACCACAAAGTACCCCGCCACCAGAACAATCACCACCTTCAGCTTGAAGGAAAAACATTATTCCCACTCAAAAAAAAAAGTAACAAAACTCCAGAAAGTGACATCAGATTGAAATAAATTAGAAAATAAGTAAAAAGTAAACATGGATTCTTAGCAAAACTACTTGTCCAGCATTTAGCCGGGGATCTTTTGATTCATATTTTGACACAAAGGACAATAGAGAACCCCAGTGATGAGTCCTAAAATCCAGAAATAAATGAGCATTTCTGCACCTCCGGTTCCCTCGTCTCAAAGACCATGGGTTTTTTGAATGTTTTTTTTTTTTTTGAAGCCTGAAATAAGGTCTGTGGTTAACACATGCTAAAGAGACTTCCATGTTTTTGTCTACGATATAAAATCGATCAGTAAATACCACACTGTGATATTTGAAGCTTTTATGTGTCTTAAAAAATACAGTTGCTAACAAGCTGCTAAATGAGACTCAAGAATGTCATTGCATCAAACTGCGCTGAACAGCTTTACGGCCTTGCAGCTGTAGCGACGCAACCGTAGTGTAGTTTGTTATAGCCTAGCATTAGTTTTTTACATCAGGCAATTATATTTAGACTTCAAAAATCCTGAGAGTGGTGTTCATTTGTGGAGATTATCTTGCTGAACAAAATGTGCAAGTATCATTAATTTTTATTTACCACAGAGCTTATTTTTTGCCCTGATCACAAATCCAATGGAAAAATCCCAAATGCTTTTCGACGAAGGAACCAGGGCAACATTAGTTTCCCAGTTGGCCTACAGAAAAATGTCATCCCTGGGGCACTCTATTTTTGGAGCAATAAGCACACCTAGGAACAAACAACAACATCTTAACCAAGTCCTGACCAAGTTATTCCTCAGAAACATTACCAATCAGCACAGCTTTTTAACAGAGATTCTACACAGGCTCGAGTTCAAATTAACTATCTTACTGAAACTTTAATCCTGCTGTATGAAGATAAGAATCTTTACTGTGACAAATATAGTAATATGTGTGATCATCTAAAAGTAAATGTTCACTGTAAAAAAATATTTCTCTCAATTAACTTCTACACCTGTGTAGAAACTCTGCATAAGCTACAACACTGTGTCACTGCCTACAACAGAAACATATTCAAACCCCGCAGGACAGAGCCTAGTGGGTGGTGAAGAGACGAGGTGAGGGGTGAGTACTAACAGAGGTAGGGGGCTTGGGAGACGAAGGGCAGGAGTCAGAGTCAGGAGAGGGGGGCTTGGGGCCCTGAGGAGCATCCTAGTGAGGAGACAGGGATGAAAAAACACACTGTCACATAAGCTAACAACAGAAGGTTAATGAGAAGATGATGAGAGGTTAAGAGGACATAGACAGCTGAAGGAGTGTGATGGCAATTAGCAGCAAGATTATGATTCTGCAAATTGTGTTGAGTACCTGTGTGATGTCCAGGAGGCAAGAGGGGATTATTAATTAGATGTGGAGGCAGGTATTTATCACAGTGCCCGTGTTGCTACTACAAACTACTTTATCTTTCAGCATTTTTTGAAACAAATCATTTCTGTATCATTGTGGCCAAATGCTCAAATAGTTCATGATTGTATGTTTATTGTCTTGGTGGAATGATTCAAATGAACTCAATCAACTCAGGGAATCAGGCGAAAACAATTTGACGTGAAGATGGGGATGCAGTTGTTACTCCTGTTGTGTGATTATTGTCATGCACCATGATTGTCTGCTTGGATTTAAGGGACAAGCCACCGATGGTCGGTCCGACGGGCTACTGACTTGATGTTTGTATGGGTGAAGGCGGGCAGAGCCTGCACGGAAACGTCTGGTTTTTAACAGCCGCTGCAAAGCAATCAGTCTACTACTGAGATTCTGGATTCATGATGTTATATTTTATAAGTGGTCACATGTGATACCAGCTCCATCTAGGACTGAGTGGGATGGAGAAAATCAAATATCACAATATTTTTGACCAAATACCTTAATACCGATATTGCAACAATATTGTGATTATTGGTTCTTTCAGAAAATATTTACACAATGAGATGTTTTAAAAGTAGTCATCAGAAATGTGGATTTAAAGACTTTGTGGATAAAGGGAAACAGTAGAACAGTTAGTACTTTTGTAAATTCAATAATCACATCACTTTCCTATGATGCAGCCTTTACAACCAGGACAAGACAACACTTATGACATTACTATATTCACGACAGTATCTAGTCCTGTTCACAATATTGATATAATATTGATGCATTGTCCAGCATTCGGTCTATTTGGAACAAACAAAATTTACTTTTCTATAAAAACTTTCACTGGAGACTTTTTTTAGCTGTTAAATTGAGTATTTAAAAGAAAGTTTGTCTTAAGTGTGTGGTTTGCAGATTTGGTGTATCAAACCTTGTCATTGGGATCTGGGACGTAAGCGCTGTGTCTCCATTTGGTGAGGACGATGGGCTCCACATGTTTCCTGTCCAGACTGCGACTCTTTGGAGCGTCTCCAGATGGCTGAGGAGGGGAGTGATTGTACTGGAGGGGAACAAGGATGCGTACTACGTCAGTGTATTTTTAATTTGATCTTATGCAAACTTCAAACAAATTCACCTGAATTTAACAAATGTTAATCATTGGTTACAACTGAATATTCATTTTAATCAACAATTTTGGGGCAGCGACAAAGATATAAGCATCCCCATAAACAGAAAACTGTAGATTGAACCAACCTACTGAAAAAAGTGCCAAATATTATGAAGTGACAGATCAGTTTACTAGCGCTGCAGCTGTACACCTTGGCATGAAAAGAGGAAGGAGAACCTCACCTGTGCATCTCCTTTCCTTCTTGACTCCTTGTCAGACTTTTTACACATATGATACTTCCACTTTAAAAAAACTTATTTTAGAGTTCTATTAAAATAAATTGTTGCACTAAAAAACCCTCTGCATAAAAATACTAACAATTGTGTGCTACCGTATAACCTGATATTTTCTGAGACAGTTATCAGACCATGAACATCTCACACTACAGAATCTCCTACAGTGCAGTGACTGAGCTCTTAATCTTCAAAATGTTTCTTAAATTCTTGATTGTATTAAAAAAATAAACTGTGAACAACTTTAATGCGCAAATAATTATTTTAGTAATTTATAAAGCTTCTACAATGTGTTAGTTTTTTCTTACTTTTATATGATATTCAATTATCTCTTCGTGATTGAGGGCTGATTTTCAGACAAAAAAAACAGCTAAAAGAATGGTTGAAATGTGCTGGCTCTATTTAGATTTATTTATTATGAAAACAATCACTAGTTGCATCGCCCCTCTGCACTCACTAGAGTTACCTTCTCATCCCTTTGTAGGACAGCCAGGTTGATAATTGAGCGGGAGTTTGTTTGTCAGTTTTGCTGTTTTTTACTGTTTCATCACATTATCTTTATAATCAGAAGTTCAGCATTTAATGTTACTTATACTGGCCATTTTGAACTTTTAATCAATTGATGAACTGAAAGGATTGCCAATGAGTCTTACCTTGGGTAGCTCCCATTCTGACCTTGAACCATCTGCACTATAGTAATACGGTCTGCCCTGCTCATCAACGTGCTTTAACCACTGCAGGTAACGGACAGGAGAATCACAAGACTTATTAGTGTAAGTCCTGACATCATTATTACACAGTATTTGTGCAAGGACGACAATGATGACTGACCAACGACACAAGCAAGGGGAAAGTTCACTTCACAATCAAAAATACATATTTTTCCTCGTACCTGTGGTGTTTTTTATCAATCTAGGTTGTTTTGGTGTGAGATGCCAAATGTTGGGGATATGGTAAATGGTAAATGGCACCCAGCTTGTGGTGCTCAAAGCGGCAAATAAATACACTTGAAAAACTCAACAGCAAAACGGCGTCCTTCTCGACTGAGCTGTAACATTGGTTTGCTCAGTGGTGCTAGGCAGGCTAGCAGTATTTGCATGCTGTCTTCTGTGCTGTGATACAGTTGGTGTGTGTAGTTTGGTATAAAGCAATAAGTTCCTACATGAAACTGCTCACAACTAGATCTTTGGATTATAGTGAGTAACTGGGTCGTGATTTCTGGACAGAGACATTGCTGTTGACTTTTTCAAATGAATATTTGGCTCTTTGAGCACGACAAGCTGAGTGCCATCTAGTTCCATTATATTTAAGAGAAAGTAGATATTTCTATGGCATATATCCCCAACACTCAGCAGCTCACACCAAAACAATTTAGATTGATACAGAGCACTACTGGTAAGAGAAAAAATATGCATTTTTGATTTTGGCATGAACTGTCCCTTTAAATCTTAATGTACTTCTTGATATTAAATGTGGCTAATACATCATTATACTGTGCTCCTGTATTCACTTTTCTCATAATACATCTATTTTTTTGGATATGCACGTGTGATCACAGGTATTTTAATTCTGTCTCTAGCAGTGATAATCATTCTCATACTGCATCAGTGTGGAGAAAGCATTTGAGTCGTGCACTATAGGAGGAAATAAACCATAAATCAACCCCAAATATGCTCCCACATGCATTCCCAGAAATCAGTAAAGAGACAGAAAATTAGCCCTTGTGCAGTTGGTACCTTCTCATTAGTATAGTCGCTGACGTACAGCGTGTGGCCATGCTCGTCCATCTCTTCCGACCAACCACGTGGCGGCGAGCCATACTGACTGTCAGACTGGCTAGAGTAGGTACTGAAGCAGGTGTCCTCCGACGACAGAGGCTGCAGTCGACCAATGGAGAGCGAGAGGAAGGGGAGGAAAGACGGCGAGAGCGAGAGAGGAGTGGTCTACCATCAGTGCAATGTAAGAGGAGAGAAGAGAGGGCATCTTTCACCAGAGAGTTACAGAGGAGAAAAGACAGTCATGCATCCAGAACCAGTAACTCATTAGAAACTACCCAACACCAATTTAAAGAGTACAGAGAATCAGGAGACCCACCGGAGAGCTAAATATCACTTATGTTCATGTTTAATTTTGGACAGTGTGGATCTGACAGTAGCTGCTGCAGTGTGACACAGACTAATTAAAGTGACAATAACTGTTTTGTGCCTGTAGGTGGCAGTGTGGTACAGACATTTAATGAAACAGACGCTGACTCAGAATCAGAGGTGACTCCCAAATGATTCAGGCTAATCTGCTATGACACAGAGCGCATGTGATTGTGTGAGCGTTGATAATAACAAACATGTAATCATTCACTGTTCATCAAATAAATCAAAACGTAAATCATTTTTCACAGAGCAAAAAGGCTGCATGTTTTATTTGGGGTTGGTTTTATATGGGATTTTTTAAATCATAGTTTTTTTTAATGAGCTAGGGTGTTTAATCAAGCTTCGTGTCTGAAAGAAAAAAAACTTTCTGAAAACTCTCTGAGATGCTTTTTGTCCCCTTCAACAACCTGTCAGCGCTGAAAGAACAATTTGCAGACGCCCTGCTCTGTCTTTATGCACTGCATTGTTGAACACAAGCCACTCACAATATGTGATGAAGAACTGGAATGTTTCATATGTTATCTATTTGATATTTTTCTCTGACTCATGATGCTTTGACTGAGTGTACACGAGCAAGTGTGTGAGCTTTTGTATTTATATACTTGTGAGAACCTGTTGGAGTTTAGAGTCTTTGCAAATTTTCAATTAGTTGTAATACTTTCAGTTCATTTGGATAAAATTAGGATTCTGAATGAATTAAAGCGAAGACTTGAGTTTAGAGTAGAGGGTAAAAGCCAATTTATACTCTGTCAAAACACCTGTTCAGAAAGCAATGTTTGTTTAAAACCACGTCTCAGTCACACCTGCTTTCTGTAGTGACTCACCAGGTGTTCACATGTGTGAAATGACAAGGTTCCCAGCGTTTTGCGAACTCCTATTGCCATATCTCTCAAATTCTTGCATCTTTATATCTTAGCTGCACTGACTGCAACAGTCTTGGAGAGGAGGTGTGAAATGTGGCTGCTTACGTGTTTGTTAATTTAGGACTCTTATTCATGTCACTGAAAGATGTGTCTGTGTATGTTTTTGTCCTTCTGTAAATGATCCATACCTCGGAGCTCTCCCCTGTGCTGTGGCTGTCTCCCCTGGAGCTCCCAGTGCTGGTGTCTCTGGCTCGTGGCGGCTTCCAGGTCCTCTCCTGGGTGGAGCGGTTGTAGTAGAAGTGCCTGCCGTTCTGGTCCTTGTAGGTCTCCCAGTCGCCCAGCACATGGAGTGGGGAGCCGGAGGGATAAGGGGGCAAGTTGGTCTGTGTGATCTTCAGTTCCTGGAGGTTGGTGTAGACAGGTGACTCGGAGCGGCCGTGGCCTGACGAAGATACTGTCTGATGGGGATCAAAGGGACAGAGAGAGGTGAAACTGTGAGTCATCTGTGAGTGCATTTAAGTCTGTTATATAATCAGGAAAGTGTTTCTTGACAGAGAGTGATGTCACAAATTTGCAGCTTTCAGAGTGTAAATCAAAAGCTGCACATGCAAGCTGGCGGACAATTAAATCTTAAAAACACCCCCTGAGCACACATCAAATACCTCACACCCGCACTGTTAATGTCAGGTTCCTGTTGAGCTCCACGTGGAGTCAGTCACTTAAATTTTGCAGCGTTGGTGCTGGACATTGAGTGGCATTGGAGAATAAAGGAAATGTGAAATAACTGAGGTTGAATCTGACGTCGCCATTGTTGACCACAGAAGAGCACAGCATTGAATGAAGGGGAAAAGGAGGAGAGGGGAAGGAAGTGCTGTTGTTATATAACAGAGTGGCATGCAATGACAAATGTCAGGTAGAAATAAGGAAGTAAAACTGATGGTCATGATACATTGGTAGGACTGTTTGTGCAGGCTCATCCTTACAGCTGGATACAAAGAGAACTGTGGAAATCTTAAAACCAAACAATTTAACAAGTATTCCCTTAAATATAGGTTCACTAAATTGTACATAAAAATTGCCCAGTAATATTTATTCTATTTCTTTTGGGTGCTAAAATAGCAGCAATGTAGACACCTCATAAATCTGCTGGTCATTAATGTTGAACATTAACTTTGAAAATGGGATTCAAACAAAAACAGAATTCATACATGAAGAGCAAGAGTTCAGATACAAAACTTGACACTAACAATAAGCACTGACATCTGCAAGAACTTTTCATTGACAATTTATTTGACAAATAATTTCATATATTAATAATTAATTGTTTATCAAGAGCCAATCACAATTTTCTGAAGCCTGAGGTTACATCCTCAAATGACTTTGTATGACTAACAGTCCAAAACTAAGACTTAGTTTATTATAAGATAAGCAAAGAAAAAGCAATATATCATATTTGAGAAGCTTGAGAAGCATCAAGTGCGCTAGCAATTTTGCTTAAATAAGAGATAAAGTTGCCAGTTTACTTTCTGTCAATTGACTGCTCAGTTAAATAAAGAATAACATCATCTTTAATAATTAAGATAACCATTTTGATTTTTAAAAAATGCCTTGAGTTTGGACAGCAAAAATTAAAAGTACTTTTTCTGCATTACTCTAAAAATTTAATTACTTTTTAATTTGGAGCAAAAATCTTAGGGTGCTCTTTCAATCCTGGACTGTTTCCATTTGATTTTAAATCAGAAGAAGTCTGTAAATTGATTTGCTGCAAACATTTTCTCATTAAACAGAATAGGAAGGCAGTCCAACACCAAACCAAAACTAGTAAGTCAGGAGAGTATACTGAAATTAACTTTGTCAGGTGACCACATAATTGAGTGAATTAAGATGATGATTATTTGTATGAATTACAGCATACTGATTTAAAAGTTAGCTCTCGCATCAAGTTGGACTACAACATTTTTCCCCGCTGTGGTGCGACCAGCGTGCTGCCTCTAATGACAGAGTATCCTTCTTCAAAAACCCTGACGCGTGACTGATCCAGTCAATGGGCTGCTTGTCATGATTATTTCATGCTGGCATTACAAAGACGCTGCCTGGCTGCAGTGCAACAGGGCACAGAGAGAGCCATAAATAATGCCAGTGCCCCGAGGCCTCCTAACACCGGCTCTGTGATGTTTTTATTGCACGGAGATCAATAGGGATGAAATATGCAGGAGCTGAGCAAACAGCTGGAGGTACCCAGAAGAATCGAATATTCACTAGACTAGATGAAGACTGAGAGGTGGACAGCTCAGTACAGTATCACAGCACAGCAAAATAAAAGTGAAGAGTGCATGTATTATATGTAATATATGTATTACAGAATTTACCAGTTTCTTCAATCTGAAAAGACTTGAGAAGAAAGCATTTGCCAGAAAGTCAGGCACAAAAAAGGGAACTTTCTTTGCAAGTTCTTCCATTGGGGCATTAAGCAAAGCACTCGACTTCCTAAGCAAAAGCCTTCTTTTACCTGAAAAAATATTGTGTAAAAACTGTAGACTGTGAAGCAAGGTGCAGCTTAAAAGTTAAGTTCTGCTTTAATGAAAATATATAAAATATTACCTCTGGCGGTGAGCAACTCATAAACACATCATCCTCTTCATGCAGTGAGATTGCCCTAAAAAAGCTTCTCCTCAAACGGATCATTGCCATCGTACCTGACCTTAATATTTGCCTTGTATGCAGCGTTCTCTGGTGACTCTGCTCTGTGGTCTTCCTGTATGAAGTGGAGTGAACATGTGATGTAGTGCATGGATCCGTCAAAGGGGAAGTCCTTGTAGTCAATCGACCGTTATAAAAAGCCAGTTAGGTAGTATACCTCTTCAGTGGGGGCCATTTAACCACTTTTTCCTCCAAAGGTTGTTCTGACATTAAAGTTCACGCTTATACCAATTTCCCTGTCATGGCACTATGTGGAGTTGTTTTTAAGCACCTGAGGACTCAAAAAGATCAGTCATCAATATTTTGTTTTGGCTGCTCAGATCACAGTAATGTTAACTTTCTGCTCCCTTTCACACTTCCAATCAATAGAGAAAAAGTTGACACATGATTTAAGAAGGGTCTAATGTATAGATAAAGCTGGGTGCAACTCAACTCAAGGATAATACTGAGCTTTTGCGGTAGAATAAATGTCTCATATCCTCAAATGGCAACTTAAAGGGAATTTGTAAGTAATCTTCATGCCAGACTGAGGAAATGCTTATATAATTGGTTTAAAAATGGTTTTACAGGCCACAAGGTTGTGAAACCATCTCCGTTCATGTAAAGCCAGAGCACAGTAACCACTAAAACTGCACTTATGTCCTCCAATGACAGCAGCAATGAGGGCTATGTCAAATAACAGCACTCATTATGTAACTAAAGGCTGCACCGCCAGGTTGGCTCATTAAAAATGCACAGGGTGTCTTCTTGACTTCATTATAGCGGCAGTATATTCCGGAGCAGCTGGTGCTGGACATCTGGCGTGAACAGACTGACCACCTAATCAATACTGAGCTCTAAACCCACCAAACCACAGCGGGACATTAAGAGGTTGACCTCTAACATTGAGGGAGCTGCTTTCTTTGAAAGTACACTGCGCTTTAGTCGAGGTTGCCCGACGTACAAGTGTTATCATGTACTTCAGAGTTGAGAAGTGGCAGGAGTTACCTTGGGCATCCAGCAGGGATACCAAATTAAAACCTTTGATGTTTTTCTGTGAAGGTTATGTCAGGTGGCAGGCCAGTTGGATAGACATAAAACTCCTGATTTGATCTTGAATTGGAAAATATGGGGTAACCCTGTCTATGAATGTAAAAATGTACAGAGAGAAACCAAATACAACTTTCAAGGAGTATCAAAGCAAAAAAACAAAACAAAAAACTATCCAATTATTGATCTTTAATTATTGAATTGTGTAGGGTGGACTGTTAATGTTGAGTGAAAACAAAAAATGATGCCGTGAAAACACCTGGAACATTTGGTACCTTAAAACAGCTCACTGTTTAATGTTTAATTCAGTAAACACAGAGTGCTATTTGGGTCCCACTTGCAATTACAAAGCATTTTAAATTTGCTCTGATTATTCTTCATACTAATGTTTGCTGAAGCTCATGGCTCTTGATATCCATCTGCATTATTAAACTGACCGAAAGAAGACAGAACTTCTCAGCAACAATGTTGTAATAATTAAAACTGATGGTTATCTCATAAACGCAGAGGAGGGAGTGAGTAACTGTTTTGATAGTCACAAGTAAGTCTCAACTCTTTGCACTTAAGTCCCAAATAAAAAAAAATAACAATGCCCAAATCCTAAATTTTGAGTTTTGAGTCCTGAACAAGTTATAATGCATTCCCCACCAAATGTACTCCCATTAATAATTTATGTAAAATAAATTTATAAAAATCACAAATGCTTTTCAAATTTTGGATTTATTTGTTAAAACAAGTAAATTGGAAGATTTCCTGTCTCAGTCTGTAATTTTAGACCACCATGTTTTGTATATCCGCAGTATCCACAGTTTGTTTTTTGTCGACCACTGCATAGTTTCTGTTTTACGCAAATTAAATGATCTTCCTATCATTTTTTCCTACCGAAGCTCAGTAACGTAACGTTAATTCTTTGTGTCAGATTGGATAAAACTAAGTTGATCTGGAGATTTAAGTGTCAACTTGCTGGGAATGAAAAATGTTAATGTTGATTGTTTGAGGAAATGAAGGGAAATGGAATGATTCATGGCACACTTTAAAAAAACAACAAAAAAACACTTTTCAATCCTTGGGATTGAGGGGAAGGTATCAAGTGATGTCACCAGTCAATAGTTTTTAAGTCTAAGTCATAGTCGAGTCTCAAGTCTTCTAATTTGTGACTCAAGTCCAAATCATGTGACTTGAGTTCACACCTTTGCTAAAACTGATAGTAAAGTACATAGTGTTTCTGGGTTGACAAACTGACAGAAATTTAAGCAGCAATGTTTTTAAAAAGAAACAAATAAATATCAAAGTCTTTTTTTAGGCAAAGAGGTTAAACTTTTTTTTTCTATCTTCTCAAATTCTAGTATTTGCTTTTTTTCTTTTTGTTATATCTCTATAGGTTAAGTGTCTTTGGGTTTTGGATTACGGTCCAAGAAATCAGGCTACTTAAAGACATCCCTTTGGGCTCTGGGGAACTTATTTCATTTGATGGAGTTTCAAAAAGTTACAAAACCTGGCTGTGGGGAGAAAAATGATTATTAGTTGAAGACCTTAAACTAAATTAACTTATATTAACCAGTGAGCATCAATCCCACCAGAATTCAGCTCCTGTGCAGTCTGCAGTGAGAAGCACAGAGTCTGAGTGCACGCTACATTACAGCAGCCAAACAAGAGTTCTGATTGCAACTCAGCACACACTCGTAATTTCCTATTTCAGGCCAGAGCCGGAGTTAATGGGTAGAGAATAGGAGGGAGCAGAGAGTGACGCTACCAGTTCCAGATAGGCGACCTGCATAGTCTTATCTGAGCCGCCTGCAGCTCTGCAGTGGAATAATAATCACTGGTCTAGTGTTCTCCGGCCGGAGATAAACCACATCAGAGCCAGAAAGAAGAAGGAAAGATGGAGAGAGAAATGGGAGAAAACTGAGGCTTCAGGCACTGAATGCATCACGGCTAATATTAGACGGAAATGGCTGCAGATGCTTTGGCATCACAGAGTTTATATTTGGACAAGCCTGGTGTGAGATTCAGAACGCGGTGCTCATTTTATGCAAAGTTGTTGTCCTGATTCACCTGAAGTTTGAGTGAAACTGCTGGCTTGTTCCTTTTATAGCAAAGCTGGGTCTTTTCACTGTTTGTTTCAGTTGTGGTTTCAACTTCTGGTCTTAAAATCACTTATTTTGTCTGACCAGCAGTTAGAGTATCAAAAAGATATCCAAAGTGATCTGAGACAGAGCAAAGCAGTAAATATCTTTACTTTGAAGCTGCAAATGCTTTGTAGTGTTACCATGAAAAAATAACAAACAGATCGGCCAATAAACTAATTGATTTATCAGCTAATTATTCAAGCACCAACCTGGAAAGAATTTATAATCATATATTAACATCATATCAGTATTATGTATTATCATGTTACACTGGGTTTCCCACGTGATTAAAACATCTGCCGCCATATAGTGATTATATATTTAATTGGTGCTAAATAATTCATTAGTGGTTCTATTGGAATGTTCTGTTGGTTTGGTTATTTATTGCACCACACCATGGCACAATCAGTTTTATGAAGACCAGCTCACAAACACACACAGGAGCACCAGAACTTTAAAAACACTATATAACAACATGCATTCTAAAAAAACTCAAGTTGTTTTTATTCCCCTGACAATCTGTTAAAATTGTCTAGTCTTTTTCAGCTGATAGCAATCTACTGAAATCACTCTAAATGCAAACAGACTGTACGACTTCAGCTTATTAAAAAAAGCCTTTCTGTTTTCCGAGCACGTGAAACCCCAGAGAGACGGTCACAGCTGACCAGACGTGTGCTTAAATGTCCTTTAGATGGCAGCCTGACAGCAAAGTTTGTGAAGTTTTAACAGGGATTGGCCAGCGATGGAGGAGGAGGTGGGGTTCCACATGTTCACCTCCTCTCTCCTCCCCTTTTTCTGTTTGACACAGATGAACCTGCTCTGCTGCATACCAGCAGGAAGCAGGAACACAAAACATACACACTTGTAAACATACACACACTTTGATGCCAGCATAGAAGTGTGCGGGTTTGACAATAACATACGCAGATATGTACCACAACAAAAAGCCAAATTACTAAATTCATTCATATTTGGACAAAAGGTTTAATATAGTCAAACCTCTGAGACCCATACTGCATGCATTCAAAGTTATTTTTAATTAATTTAACTTCCTTCTGTCAGAGCTAAAATGTGTTACCAGTTCAGGATAAAAGCAGTTACTGGTATTATAGTGCTTGGGGAGCAAATGACCAGTGAAACCTGTCAGGAGAGTGTGACAGAGCCTGATCGAAACAGGAAGAAGGGAGGTTGTATCAGAGAGGAGTTGTGTACATGGAAAGTCGCCAGGTTTTCTTTCCTGGTAAGATTACAACACAGATACTATCACACATGTGAAACAGCCCCTGAGGTTTTCCAACGTATTAGCTGTAAGACTGCTCTTTTGATTTGTTAAGTTTCCAGGCATTTTTAATTTCTAACTTTTAACCATTTTTCCAATACTTATCTGTGTGGTGGCGGGGAAAGAACTGAGAACATGAGCAAGAGAGAGAAGAAGTTGTAGATGTAAATAATAAATAAGGAGCACAAGAACATCGAGTGGCTTAAGCTAAGATGATATTCTCAAGAGAACCTTAAAAACCTCAAGTTAGAAACATTAATGTCCATTTTAGGCCAGTGTCTCCTTCAGTCCGATCTGAGGTAATCTCATGAAATCGGACTGAGATGAATAATAGGGAAGAAACCGCGGACAGACTACAAGCCAACACAAAAAGGCACTGAAGCACTGGCACCACCCAAGGCAATTGCGCAACTCCAGAGCAATTACATTCAACAGGAAAAAAGAGTAGACAATGCAATGCAGGCAAAACACAGTGAATAGCCTGAGGTGAGTTTGAGCCCTGAGTGACTTCGTGATGTCAAGAGGCAACGACCACAGCATACTTCACAGGGAGTTACATCCATATTCATGTTAGGAAACTAGTTAACACAAATTACAGTTACGTGTGTTTTTGCAAACATCTGTTTGCTCACACATTCTTTCAAATGCAAAATAACAGAATGTTTTTGAATTAAACTATTTTATAAAATCTACCTGAGAAAAAAACAAAACGAGGACCAAGAAGAAAATACTTTACATCAGGTTGACACAATACATATTTACCAGGATAAGGAAATTTTAGATCAGGAAATAAAAATAATGTGACTATATTTTATGTTTATGACTATTTAGGGTGATGGCTGAATAGGCTGTATATTGACACTGATCTCCCTGATGAGACTTTGATTTAAAATAAAGTCTCAATCAGATTCATTTCAACTCAACACTGACCCACATCAGATAACTGCAATACGGAACAGATAAAAAAAAAAAGGTTTTCAGAATTGATCTCGGACACTAATTTCTTCAACAAGTGAGCAGCTATCATCAACATGACTTTTTTTTTAGTTTATAATAATAAT
Source organism: Plectropomus leopardus (assembly GCF_008729295.1). Taxonomy (NCBI): domain Eukaryota; kingdom Metazoa; phylum Chordata; class Actinopteri; order Perciformes; family Serranidae; genus Plectropomus; species Plectropomus leopardus. Next base: position 23,722,048 of record NC_056474.1, read on the forward strand.
TTTTTGCATGTTGTTCTGATTGAATTTCCACAAAATATAATAATTCCACAACATGTGGCTATAGGTGTAAAAATTAAACTACAGTTGAATAAATATTGAATCAATTAAGTAAAAATTGAATGATGATTAATTACACACAAAAAAAAATTACCCAGCCCTAGATGCAATTAATCCCCCCAAATATTCAATTTAGATTGACAATAATTCAACAAGTGCTAACATTTCAAAAGCTCTCGTTTTGCATTTTGTATATTACAAACACTAGCTATCATAATAACCCATTATCTAATCTGATCATTATCTACTGTCAGTTTATTTTCAGTCCCTCCACAGAATCATTTGATGCATTGTTTCAATATTAAGTTGATTGGTGTGTTTAAAGCTGAAATAGACCAAAGTCCATATTATAAGATCTACAGATTTACCTTTGGCTAACAACAAAGGCATGCAGTTAATTTACCCTATCAGGCCTACTGGGTGTTTTTGCTGCTTTTTGATATTTTGTGGTATGTGCAATAAGATCTGTTTGGAGAGCATTTTGTAAAAGAAAAAAAACAGTTTCTTTGTTCTTCAAGGGGCTAAACAGTTAGAGATCAGAGAGATGTGCGGTGCCCTCTTTTACATAATCCTGCAGAGTGTAGCATCACTGAAGTCTGTCAGAAAAGTCGGTCCACGGAGAAATCCTGGTTTTGTTCTGAATTTATCTCTGATCTGCTCGTGTCTCTACATGAGCTGCAAATGGGTCAAATGTAAGAAACAGCAGGAGGGTAAGAGGGCAAAGAAGAGAGTAATCCAGGAAGGAATGCAGAGAAGCTGCTCAAAGATGTTCACTCCGTTGTGTATCTTTGGGACTTCATTGCTGAACATTTATAGTACTCTGTGATACATCTTGGTCTGATTAAAATTAATATTAATGAAAAGAAAAATACATAGCCAGTCTTAACAGCTGCTGTTCCCACTGTCTCTCATTTTTAATTGTCTCTTAGCAGAAGTTCTTTAAAGATGAGCATATTAACTGACCTGTGAACATTACTTCATAAATCCACTGCTACAACAATGAAGCATGGTGGAGCTCTGTGTGTCTTAGTGGGTGTTCAGACTGAAAACAGTATTTAAAAAAAAACAGGCTGTGTGGAGGGCATGCTGGTTTAATAAACCTGTCTGAAGGTTTTTCAAATGCAAAAACACAACATTACATTGTTTTTAAATTATTATGTGGAAAGATTATCTCATCTAAATAGTTCCAACTGCAATCACTTTGTCTTTTGTTGTGACAGGGAGGTAACCAGTAGAAATGTGGCACTGATGTCACAAAATAGTATAAATCTATGGGCATTAGCCAATGCAGCCCATTGCCAGATAGTGATGCAGTATTTTGTGGCAAGAATTTAGCCTGGTTCAACAGTTTTTGCTGCAGCCCTCTGTACTGGAACTCATTCAAATGAGTGAGGGGGCTGAGTTTTTTCATGCTGGTGCAGAGCTGGTCTCATTCCGCTTAATAATGGAACGAAAAACGTGGAACAAAATGCAAATTTCTTGTCTGACCCCATGATTTCAAAGCAATATGTCAAATCTCGACAGTGTATGATTGTCTGCTGGGACTGTACACAGTAGACTGGATTGCATGACACAGAGAATGAAAAGTGATTAGTGCTGGCACTGCCCAAATGTAGGAGGAAATGAACTTTTCCAGATGTGTGCATTTCTTTCTTTTTTTTTTTTAAGTGTATGACCATATGCTTGTGTGTCTTGAAAAGCAGCTGTCTGGATGTTGCTGTGTCCTCTCCACAGAGGGGGGTGAGAGTCTGCAGGCTGGGACATGATGCCTGAACCCACCATCACCCTTTCTGAACACAGGATCTAATTCTGCAGAAAGTATCTTGGTTTTCAGACACCTAACTGACATTTTTTTAACCACAGAGATTCAAAACAAGTGAGTGGGAAGGAGTTCAGTGTTGCTCAGTGACACACTTCCCCTCTCTACCCTTTTCCTGCAGAGATACAGTGTTTTTAATAGTCTAAAAATGGCTGTGTAGTTGACTCAGCCTCCAACGTATGATCAGTGCTGTGGTGACGTTGTTTTTCAAGGCCACGAAGCAGAACCAGCTCAAGGGAACGCAGTGTCAAGGTTGCTGACGGCCTCCACCGAATGATTAATCATCTAATTCCATCTACCTAACTGGTCGCGGCTAACAACGCTAATTCTCCTAGCGTGGTGGCTGGCTGGAGTCTGAAGGGATCCACTGAGGACAGCTGGCATGTACACATATAAAAATATATATGTGTGTGTGCATGCAGGTGATTACATAAGAGAGTAGCAGTAGCAGGTGCGGTCACTGCACAGGACACATAACATGATGGGATGTGACTTATAAAGATGCACGCTGAATGTGGCTTTCTACTCCAATCTGGGATTTGTGGGGGATTTAATGTTATTATCTAACACAAAAACCCTGAGCCCTGTTGCAAGGTAGAAAATGCATCTTTGAATTATTTCCCCCCGCTAAGAAAAGATAGTTTTCAAAAGCCCACAATGGAAGAATGAAATCCTTTAGTACAAAACAACAGGATCATCCAAATTAGAGAGATAATATTTTCAGTTTCACAATAGAAAAGCCTCAGACTCAGCTGGGATTAGCCTATCTTCTGCTGTTTTGGTTGTATCTCTCAGAAATAAATGGTCGACCACATCACAACAGGCTTTCAGACAGTATCTAAATCACCACTGACAGAGGTTTACATCCCAACGCCCGTTATCTCAATCCGGCTCTGTTGAACCAACAGAGCTGAGGAGTGTGAAGATATGAACTCCTGCTGCTCAGTTCGTGTCAGGCTCAGTCTCAACATCCTCCTGGAGACCAGCTATCTGAATCTGTTTATCCTGCACCACACCACGCATATTAAATAGAGTGCTGTAGGAAAATCCTGAGCAAAAACACCCAATTAAATGTGTGTCTTCATTTACACCATCTTTGTTTATCTTGGGTTTGTGCACAAATTCTTTTCAGCTGAGCCCTGTTTTAAGTTTGTGACGTTACACACTCTCGTTTTCTACTGTTTGCTGCTGAGAAACTTTGGTAGAGCAGCTGAGAGTTCAAGGCAGTTTTCATTTACTTACTACCCAGATTTATCCCAGCTGGTCTGGGGATTTGATCCAGTGACCCTCTGGTCACAAACCCCATTAATGTACAGCTGCTCTCTACTATCTGAGTTTTAGCCAGCAAGCTGACCTAGAAACCCAAAAATTAAAAAAATAATAAATTAGTAGCTGTGTAAGCAGAGTAAAAAGAGTCTTTCTCTGACAAATGAATGATTGGTGACCCCAAAACAATCGCAAAATAAATATGAGGTTGTGAGATCCTTAACAAGATAGGAAAGAAGAAACAAACATGTGGATCTGTCTCGTGGAACAAATTTGTATCCATTTTTTCTGACTGTTCTCAAATATTTACCATTTTATACAAAATACTGCAGTTTTACTTTGTCAGACCTCTACAAATATTAATATTAAACAATTTGGCAAGGAGGAGATTTTCACAGCATTATTCCAAAAAAAATCATGGTTTTACAGGACCAGGCCTCCTGTGACCCCTGTTTCCATCCAGGGGGTCAACGTGGACACTGTGGAGGACTATAAATATCTAGGAGTCCACATAGACAATAAACTGGACTGGGCTCGGAACACCGAAGCCCTTTATAAGAAAGGACAGAGCCGCCTCTACTTCCTGAGGAGGCTCAGGTCCTTCAACATCTACAGGACGATGCTGAGGATGTTCTATGAGTCTGTGGTGTCTAGTGCGATTCTGTTTGCTGTGGTGTGCGGGGGCTGCAGACTGAGGGCTGCAGATGCAAACAGACTCAACAGACTCATCCGCAAAGCTGGTGATGTGGTGGGGGTGAAACTGGACTCCTTGGAGACAGTGATGGAGAGAAGGATGCTTCTCAAACTACGGAGCATCCTGGACAACAACACCCACCCCCTCCATCAGCTCCTGGTCCAGCACAGGAGCACACGGACTAACAGACTCAGACCACCCACCTCAAAAACTGAGCGTCACAGAAGGTCCTTTCTCCCAGTGGCAATAAAACTGTACAACTCATCTCTGTAAATTCGCTGTCATCCTTCCACACTCACTGCACAGTGTCAGGTTATTTCATAATAACCTGACACTTATTGTACAGTCTTCTTTCTTGCGCACTGCTCTTTGCACTATGTATATAGTTTATTCTGTCATTATGTGCACTATGTGCATTGTCTTGTTTTTCTTACCTGTTTGTTGTTGTTGAGCGGAGCACTGTTACGAACAGAATTTCCCTTGGGATGAATAAAGTATTCTGATTCTGATTCTGATTATATCACAGAATTAATATTATTATCAGTTATATTGACCCTTAAAGGAATGTAAACAAAGAGGGGTTTTTGTGTGGCTTAATGAACATTTATTACTTTAATTGGAACTTTAAACCATTTGTTTTAAATATAAGTATGTGTAAAAACTCTCCCTTTTGAAAATAACTAAAATAAAGGTAAGATTCTCTGTCCACCTGCGTTTTTTCAGTACCCTGGATAAGCAAACGTACATGGTATGATAACAGTCCATTTTCATACCACGATATACTTTGAAACTGTTATACCACTGCAACCCTAGTTTTGGTTAACTCTGACAGAGCTGTTTAAAGCTCATCGACATATACAACCTGCTATGAGAAGAGTTGAAAGAGTTACAAAGCATCACCGGCTGAAAACTTTGCCTATAAGCCCAGACACACCAAGCAAACAATACAGAACTAGTTGCAATGAAAGCCCCCTGCTATGTCACCTTGTCTCAGCCAATTAGTTGCACATGAACACACAAAACCAACGACCAACTAGCACATATGCGCGGCGCCTGCGTGGGATAAAATACCCTTCATACCAGCAGACGGTGGTAATCTGTAATCGTTAAACATTTCAGCTAATGAGCTCAGTGGCTGAAGGTACAGTCTTAACTCATACGACAAGTTTGTTTTGACCACACTCCCTCTTTACTTCAGCTGTTTCTTTACATTCCTCACTACACTGCCAGTCAGAGTGATTTCATTTGCCAGTAGACTCCAACATTGCCAATTCAACATGCTGAATTGGTGGCAAAAAAACTTATGGCAACGAGGGCCAGTAGTGCAGGACACCACATAGCAAATAGGTCCACGGGCACTTTTTTTGACCAATGGCCAACCATTGGCTTGGTGTGTCAGGGCCTTAAAAGGGACTGAAAGGGTGATAATGTGTGTATAATTTTTAGTAGTGGCATGCCATACCTCTAAAAATATTGGACTACTTCTGAAAACATGCATTTTTTAACTTTTAAGTGTTGAATGCATTTCTGCCTAGATGTATTTTCATACTCAAAATGACAAATAAGAAAATGTCACACACAAAGTTAGTAGAAAGGGTGAGAGAGTTTACACACACAGCAATATTTAGTCCTCATTGTCAGCTGCGGTGAGTGTCAACAGAACAGCCCACATAGCATGCCAAACATTTCCCACTGAATGTGGAATGGGAAACTGTGGGTTAGAGTGCAGAGGAGACACTGGAGGAGAGCACCTGCAGCCTGATGCACCTGCCTACTCCTTTTTCTCAGCCTTTCATTCTTTCCAAAAACTCTGCACAGCACCATACTGCACCAGTATAACCACCGTCTGACCTCTCGGGCTAAAGTCAGTCCATACTGGTAAAGTCAGACCTATCTGAGGTGAAAGACACCAGGCTTTTGAAGGCATAAATCATTTACGGTCAGTTGCTGTTTAACCTTCGTGTGCCTAATTTGACAAACCAGACTGATTTGATTTGAAAGTGGTGAGGCAGATGGCTGCTTATGTGGGTGTGTGCATGCATGCATGCGTGTGTGTGTGTGTGTGTGTGTGTGTGTGTGTATGTGTTGTAATCCCTCTGTGGCAGACAGGACACATGCAGTCCATCTCCAATTCAGCAGCACATTAGAGCACACAAGCAGGAGCACACAGCCTTAAGTCTACAAAGAGCAGTATTATTTTCCAATCAGACACTGACTTCTAAAACAAGGGACCATAACATTTCAGTTCCATTCAGCACACTGCGACAAAAGCTCAAAAGATTTTTGACCACAATGAAGTTTCAAACCTACTGTTGGCTTTAATGACACTTCAATTCATTTCTGATTCTCACACTGTTATATTATTCTTATTACTTAAGTTTAAGCCACACCAATGCCGCACCATAGAGTTATATGGAGTGGAATAGATAAGACAAAGGATTCCCAGGGACAATCTACTGCAGCGCTTTTGAAATTAGTTTTAATGTGTGTCAAGTGCAGGACAGCACTCTGTCAAAGTTTTATATAGACAGAGGGTGAGGAAGAGTTATGTTATGAGTTATAATGTCACAGTGAAGATGCCCTTTGGCGTTTTTGATATTAAATGTCATCACTTCATTATTATATCCTCTTCGACCAAATCAGTTCATCATTGAGTCCAAATGGACATTGGCTGCTAAATTTGAAAAAAATCTCTCAAGCTGGTCTTGAGATATCATGTTCACAAGAATGAGACAGAAGAGGTCACGGTGACCTTGACCTTTGAAGTACTATCACTAAAATCTAATCAGTGCCCTAGTAAATGTTTGTGCCAAATTTGAAGAAATTCCCTCAAGGGAGAAGGGGACCTTTCTCGAGAAACTGCTTTCACGACAGACAGACATAGAGACCTACAATAGTATATTAATGTAATAACAATAGTGGAATATTAGAGTTCATGAAAATGTAGCCAATGAGTATTCTAAGTATTGAAAATATTATGTGTTATTTGCCTGTTATTAGCAAACATTGATGCTTTAAAAGTCACACCATTGGATGCTAGAAATGTGAAATCCTCCAGTCGTTCACTGTTTAATAATGGTCATGGTTTCACATTATTGGTTGACAGCCTCCCCAAAAATTAAACTATTTTATGATTATAATGATGCAGTTGTTTATTAGATCTTCCACAGCTTCACAGTTCACCGTCTGTAACTCGATCCTGAAAATGGTCCATATCATCTGCATACATTCTCTGTCCATCCGCACCATCTGAGTCAGCAGACCAAGTGGAGTAAGATGTGGTGACGACTTCTTCATACAGCTGGACAAAATCCTGAATGCTGCTCAGGGCAGAATCGTAGATGTCAGAACTTGGTATGACAGAGGATGACATGGAGGAGGAAGACGTGGTGATGACAGAATCATCGGTGTCATAGCCTGGTGTGACAGAGGATGGCGTGGAGGAGGGAGATGTGGTGTCAGAAGATGACATAAGGGAGGAAGATGTGGTGAGGACAGAATCGTCGCTGTCATAGCTTGGGGTGATGGAAGATGGCGTGGAGGAGGGAGATGTGGTGAGGACAGAATCGTTGGTGTCAGAGCTCGGTCCATTCCAGTGTGGTGTGACGGAATACGTCGAAGACGGTGTTTCCAAAACACTGTCGAGGAAGTTCTGGATATGACTCAACTCTGAACCTTCGCTGTCGGAGTCAAAGCTTGGCAAAGCCTCGTTCTCCATGTACTGTTGGAAATCAATTTTTAAGACATCATGTAGCATCTGGTAACTTGCGACTAGGCATGTCAAGAGTTAACCGTTAATTGGTTAACCGTAGAGAAACTTTTCAATCGATTACACGTCAGTCAATAGGTTAATTTTGCTCCTCATCAGTTCACTGCAGTTTGCACTAGCTTGGTCTGGTAGGAGTTAGCTAGCAGGTGCCGCTGCTCATTCAGCCATTACTGCTAATAATGTTGTAATGTCCTGACCAAACAGTGCTGCTGTGGAAACGCTGTTTATGGTTTCCCCCAAGCTCACCTTGGTGAGTAAGCCATGCAAGTTTAAGCCCTTAAAACCCCTTTAGCATTGTTAACTATGTTATCACTGTTAGCAGTGCCAGCATGGCGAGTGGTGCTAACTTAATTATCAGTGCTTAAAAGGGTGGTTCAAAATAAAGCTGCGTACTCAACAGGGTCACCTGAGGGGAGAGAGGAGGATGGGAACAATGTGTCAGTAGCAACATGTTCGACCACAAGGACGGCCTAACCAGCTGTAATTGTTGAATAAGTGGTGCCACATTATCCCCCTCCTGAGTGGTGTGCAGTGCAGAGTGGCCAGGAAACCATTGGAAACTGGAGATTGAGCAGTGGAGACATTTTCAAATGTTAATGCGACTGGCCAGCATATAAAATAAAAAGTAAGACATTTACATTGGAAAACATTAAAATTTCACAACCTCTAGCTGAATCTTACTGAGGCAACGGAGCACCAGACTAAAAGGAAAGGGCTCTTGTGATTCATGTTGGGGTTTTTTTTTAAAAAATTAAACAGCTAGTTAACTGTTAATGGTTGTCTGCCTATCAAAAGCAAAATTAACCAAAACTGACATACTATACAATAACCAACAACGGATTATTTGAAAGACTACTTAAAAGATAAAGCATTAGCTGCCCTACCTGCTTGTCCATTATTGCATTGTTGTCATAGATGTGTTCAAAGCACTTTAGATTGTTGTGCAACATGACAAGCTCCAGGTAATTCGATTCATCATCGTTGAAATTTTCACTTTCACTCAAGTTCATTCCATCCTCACAGTTGCTCTCATCTGACTGGACCTCTGCCATTATATCCTCCAGAGACATTTTGATGTTTGGTTTGTGATACCACACTGCTGTATCTCTGAGGACATACGTTAATATGTAGTCTGAAACTGTGTAGATTTGATCAAAATCAGCGTTGTCACAATACATTCAGACTGTTTATTTTGCCTGACAACCATTCGGTGTTTTGATTTGAAAAAGATCTTTGAAATTTTGGACTGCTGTGTTGGACTGCATTCACATCATATACTTACACACTCTTTAGCAAGCTAAAACAGTATGTGGGATTTTTTAGGTATGTCCAAAACCTTGCTATGAAACCATTAGCATATGATAGTGGGAAACACAATATAAAGTGGTAAGGATACCATTAGATATTACATGATCATTGAGCTTTGTTTTGGATGCAATAAGGTTCAGGCTTTTTGTAAGCCATGCTAGTGCCATGACTTCAGGGATGTCGGTTGATCACTCCACCACTTTGATCCAGAGGAAAATATCCCAAAAAATATTCAGATGGCTTGTCATGAATGTGGTACAGTGCACTTGACAAGATACATACTACTATTTAAAAGTAAGTTGAGCAACAGTGTGCATATTAGGTACATGCAATTTTGGGTGCTGTATCTGCTTGTGTTATCATCTGAGCTGACACAGAGTTGGTCTTCTTTCCCTTGTCCACCTCTTGTTTTGGCCTATTCTCCTTCCTATTTGGAAAATCTATTGTCTTTATACTAATACACAAAGCACTTTGGGTTTTTCACAACATTTTCTTTTATAGCTGTAACAAAACTGCTTGAATGTGCAGAGTTGTGGAAATTTGTTTACACTGAATGAATATAACATTATTAAACATGACAATATAGTATATCCTTAAATAGATGTAGCGCACAAAAGTATTTGTTCTATATATGAGAATGGCTGATACCCTACCTTTAACTTAACTGATTTTTAGGTTTGTGCTTTGGAGTGATCAATAGATTAATAAAGTCAATTGTTCCACTTGAATATCTTGCATGAGTTAGGGCTGGGGAATATGGAGAAAATCATACATCGCAATATTAACTATATACCTTAATGTTGATAGTACAGCAATATTGTAGGGTTGACTGTGGGTGCTTTTGCAAAATATTTACAAAATGAGATCTTTGATAAATAATCATCAGTACTGTGGAGATGTTTAAGTTTAGCTCTGAGGTCCATGAACATCGCTGTCACCCTGAACATCCCATCAAACCTCGTTCAAACCCACAAATTCAATATCGACCAAAAAAAAAGGAACAAATAGTTGAATATCTGCACTCATATTAAACAGCTAAATCCAATATGACACATAATTTTGATTCAGGTACAGCCATACAACTTGGCATCTATCCCACAATCCCTCTTGGCTCTAAGCTGTCTTCATTTCTCAAATGTTGCTTACGTGTTAATTTGTTTCAAAGCTGGCAACCTGCTTTGTCAAAAATGGGCAATGGGCAGGATCACACAGGCCGAAACAAAAACAGGCATTCGGCATTGGAATGGAAATTTTAGATGAGAGAATACTGGCCGTAGCATGTTTGTCAGAGAATTTACCACATTTTAACTTAATCTCTGATGACATGTCACACTCTCTTTATTATATAACACAGTAAATATTATACATATTGTCCCTTTAAAGAAGAAAACCCTGCACTGAGTATTGAGTTAAACAAATTAGTTTCCTTCCCTGCTCACCCTGTCAGATGACATTACAACAGACACAGCTTCACTGTTGAGCAGCCTGACCCAGCTGGGCAGCACTGAATGGGTTAAGACCAAACCCAGTGGGGAGGAACAGAACTGAGTATTATTCCTTCAAACATAGACACAGGTCCTTTAAGGCCATCAGTTCAAATGTGCTGGATGTCCATTCATGGACATGAATGAGGCTAGACGCCCATTAACCCAGCAAACAGGGACACAACACAACTATGATGCACTGAGCTCTGCACAGTGAAGCTGACAAAGATAAAAGGAGGTAATTATCTAAGAAGACTTTATTCATTCAAAGCCACATGTTTGCCTAGAGTGAGACCACTGGCTGACATAAAGTCGAGACACATCTTAAAAAAATGCTTGATGTTATTTTGTTGTTTTCGGGGCCTGGCACTCCTTAAATAATAATGGCACCTCATCAATGACAACGTGTCAGAGTCACAAGCTGTTACTTACTCAAACTATGGTTTATAAAAGTTAACCAAACACAGGTTATCATGTAGTCATATATAGGAGGAGACTTGAAATTGAAACTGATCGAAACTGAGTTACTATTTATTTAGACTAGTATATACTCAGGGGCGTAGCAACCACCATTCTGGGCCCTTGCATAAGAAGTCTCTGTGGGTGCACTGCCCTTCCTCTCTTCTTACTTCACTTTTAAAAAATTAAGTAAGAAGACAACTTAAGAATAACTAATTAATCTCTGCTGTTTTTTTAATACCATTTATTTTCATGTAAAGGATACATAAGCACATAACTACATGGCATCTCATAATTTTTAAAAGGACCAGCGTAAAGCTTAAACAGCCAATTAACTGACCAACAATAAATTAATTGTGGTGAAGTCTAGCTCAAATGGGAACGTGTGTGCATGTCATTCCCCCTCTCTCTTTTGCGTTTCCTATCTAACTGAAGCTGTCCAGTCGATAAAAAAAAATCTATAAAACAATAAAAGAAAAAAATATGCAACTGTTGTGATAACTGATGGATCATTTAAATTACTTTTCAAGCAAAAGTTATAAAAGTCATCTAGTTCAAGATTTTCATTTATCATTTAGTGTTTACCTTAACTCACATTTAAATAAACTAAGGACCTTTGGGTTTGTGACCATGGTTCCCTATGATTTAACAAATTACAGACAAAACGATTGATCGATGAATGAAGACAGTAATTAGCTGAATAACTGATAAGAAAATAATGAAGCTAGAAAACAAAGGGGAAACGTAAAGCTATAAACAAGAGAGTAATCTTTGCCTATACTGAAAAAGATGAAAATCAATAAATCATCACACTACTAAAGACTATATCAAAGAACAATATCAAGGATCTCTGGAGGTCCACAGACCCTTAGTAATAATTACAAACGTCCCAGCGTCATAGCATTAGTTTAGTGCCTACAGCAGTTTCTTGCCACTTCATGAAAAGCCACATTCTTTTTCCCTGATGCAGTGCTGATTACAGAGGCAATCTGAAGGGACTGTAGGTACATCAAACAAAGACTACATATTGCATGATGACTCAATGCTGCCAATAAAGTTCCCTAATAAAGGACATGACTGCCAAATGTTTCAGTGCTGGGACAAAAGATTTGAGGACTGAAAGTTCCAGAGGGAAGTTAAAGAGATAAGATGAAAAACAAAAAAGAAAACAAGCAGAGAATATTCTTCTGTTACTAGACATGAACAAGAGTTATTTTCACGGTCCTGACGACATGAAACAGCGTCTGAACAAAAAAAAAAAAAGCTTGATATGGTTGCACAAATACTGGAAACACTAAATGTCATGTTTTCAAAGCAAAGACGCAACAGCGAACCTCTTACATGAGTGGGCACTGGAAAAGTGTGAGTCACGCCTGAGACATGACACAAGTGGCCTTTTCACTGACAGCACAGACCATGGCAGTACCCAGACATTAAGGGATTACTGTAAGTGAGATGAATATGTCACTTAAGAGGGAGAATAGTGTTACGATAGCACTAACCCTGATAGCATTCTGGTTTAAATGTTTCCTCTGTCTTCTTCACAGACTTGGTTTGAGTCAGAAATGTGAACAGATTTCCATTGAAACACAGTTAAGAACAAGTATCTGTTTACCTTCAGGCCACAGTATCTTGTAAAATTCACCACCAATCTAAACCACTTTAACAGCCATCCACTCTTTCTGGACAGAATAGCATCTGTAGCACTAGTTAAAAATAGCTACGGTATATAAAATCATCTTCGTTTGGCTGGTGTTAATTTCTCACTCTGGCAGCTAATAGCAATGACCCTGCAATTTTGTATTAACTGGGTGGAAATTGAGCTGAAACACATCAGCTAAGTGCAAACTTTGATTTCCATTTCACATGTTGCTGCATTTTAGTGGAAAAATGATAACAACCTTCCTGCCTTTAGGAGGTTAGTGCAGTGGTGGCCTGATTGGGTTAACTAGGTTACTGGCTTGACATTTTTATATATGATATATTTTTTTAATGATGGCGTATTATAAAATAACTGTGCTTTATTTAGAAAGCCAACAGATTTATACGGGACGAGATACAGCAATTTATCTCTTGTACTTCCACAGCATTTCATTAACATTTAGGAACAGTATTGTTTGTTCATATTATCTTAAAGGAAACACAAAAGGCCACACTAGTTTTACACTTTATTCAGAGTTAAGTTGTCTTCTGGAATCGCTCACATTTCCTATCTTTAAAAAAGTTATGACACCGTGACATAGGCACTTCAGCTTCCTGGAAAACTCTTGGTCATAGCCTCATGCTACATTGGTGGTTGTAACTTAAAAGTTTAAACAATGAAGTCATCAACAATGCAACATTTATATCTGTCCCAACAATTCAATCAGCTTTTTTCTCTATAACAACATTAACAATCCGATGCTTTACACTTTACACTGACCTGACAGTGATGGTGTTAGTTTTCAATGTAGAAAGTCCCAAGAACCCACAGTTGGTCATTTAAGTGGGTCCCCATTAAATCTTTTTGGGTTGTTTTTTTGTTGTTTTTTTTTTTTTTTTTTTTTATAAATTTTAGTATTTATCTCATATTCAAATGGTAAAATTATGGTTTATTCCTGTATGTTAAAACTGTATATGAACAATAAAGATAAAATCCCAAATCTGAAAACTTTATTTACGAAACTACAGACTACAGGCCTATGTGTAGGCTGTATTTCTATATACAGTCTGTGTACAGAACATAAGTACACACATATACAAATGTCACATCTTGAGTTCAGCATTAAGAGCCCAACAATCATCTAACCACTTTTAAGTAAATCAAATGTGACATATAATTATAATAATACACAGGAACTTAAACAAGCTACTGTATAGTTTAATAGTTTGACATTAGTTGATATGTGCTTATTCTCCTTCTTTCTGGGAAGATTTTTTATTGTTTTCCTTTCAATTAATAAGATTACAAGCAAAGCGGAAATTGTCTTGCCAAAGATATATTACAGAGCTGGGGAGGGGACAGGGGGGCCAGCAGGTGTCATATCCGTTTAGAGCACCAGAATAAACACACACAGTATTATAATAAAATAGTGTGATAGTTAACATCCAAAACACAAGTTTTACTCTTAGTGGTCTCTGTGACATGAGAAATGCTTTAAAATTGGTAAAGTCACATGCAGCACTGTTTCTAAGATTATTATGATACTTTTGTTCACAATGTAGCATTATTGGGTCAAATAATCAATGGTGACTTTGCTGCGTCCTTTCAGAAAACACATAACGACATTACTGAAAATATTTGGAAAGCGAATTCTGACCAAGGTGCGATAATAAAAAGTGAGTTTAGTTGATAATTAAACAGTAATTTTCACAGCAAAAATGACCAAAATCTAATTGCTTCAGATTTTGTATTTGCTGTCTCCTCTGTTTTGTATATTTGTAAACTGAATATTATGGGATTTTGGACTGTTGGTCAGGAACTCTCATTCTAAAAAAATATTCTGAGCATTTTTATTATATACCCTGAATGATTTTAAATAGTTTAACCAACAATGAAATTATGATTTGCAGCCCCGATTTAAAATACAGATCTAAAAGGGAACCCAGGATGATATTTAACAGACAAGAAAAAAAACAGGAGGACACTACATGCTTTCAGGTCCAGAACACCAGTGAAACACACTGTTATACAGCAAGTGAAGAAGCCAATAATTGCAATGCAGGGAAGCTGAGCAGCAGCATGTGACAACAAAATGACACAGCAATTAGAAAAGCTCGGAGGGTAATTACACTTGACAATGTGCCCAAATATTCCCACTAAAGTCTTTTCACAAGGTCAGCAACAGTGCAAAGTAATTGGCGGTGAGTAATGAGAAAATAATGTACAACTAGAGTCAATCGGTGCAAGGATAAATCTAAATTTCAATGCATTACCACCCTGAACCTGATTTAAGTGTTCGGACGACAACTAAATATGATGAAAATTCCTATTACAGTGCATGCTTTAGTTTCACTGTTATTTTCTGTGGACTAAATCTGCATCTGTCTTAGTCCATGTAGGTTAGCCTTCTGTGCCTCATTTATCATCATATATCCCAGTTAAACCATGGGACACTGCAGAGAGCTGCCTCTAGAAAAACAGGCCAAAACTACTTTCTCTTCAAGAGGAAATCACAATAGGCAGATCCCTTTGCAACACAAAGTGTTTATATATATATATATATATATCTGCTGTTCAGATGGCAAAATCCTAATTGTCTCTACTAAAATCTCTCCTTTCTCTCCATCAGAAACATTCTTCTTTTGTGCATCTTTTCCAAAATCTTTCCCAGCTCATCTCACGCTCTTTTTGTTCACCGGGGAATCATGTACCAGCTTGTCTCTGCACACCTTAAAGAATGCAGTGAAGAGGAAGAGAGCGAGAGAGAAAAAATAAATGTACTCAAATACTTTGCACCTCCTCCAGCTACAGAGAAGAGGACACGTGTCCCAGTTTCCTTACAGCCGCATGCCTCGACAGCGCACCTCTTTAAGGAGGAGAAGAGTAACGCGCAGGTATGAGGAAGACAGAGGCAGGAAGAGAGATCCCCCTGGCTAAGGATGATCCTTCATTCAGCCTGTAGCATGTCAAGACTGATTTTTAAATGACTTTATGGGCTCATGTTGAGAGAAAGTTGTGTGCAACACTTAGGCAGACACACAAAATACTGCTGTGTCTAAAGAATCCTTTCAATCACATTTCAGACTAGGGTTGTTTCATGGTCTACGGTGATATGAAATCTGACAGTTATCATACAGTGCACATCTGCTTATTCTGAAAAAATGCAATTGGGCCAAGAGTCTCACTTTTATTTTAGTTATTTCAAAAGGGACAGTTTTTAAACTCATTAAAAAATGGTTTCAAGTTTGAATCGTAGCAATGAAACGTTTGTTTCTCCAAAAATAGCCCTTCTGTTTTCATTCTTTTCAGGATCATTCTGGTTGATAACAACAATAATTCTGTATTACCGTGACACCATGAAACCTGAATATTTTCTGAGATGGTTGTCCTACCATGCAAATCTCATACCATTGCCACCATATTTTAGACTGTAAAATTAGGACTTAAGTAATATTAAACTCCAAGGTTTGAGTGAGATAATAAAAGGAGACATACACCCCACTACAAATACTATCACATCATATATAAGCTTCCTCATATTATAGCTGAAGAAACATTAAAAGGTACTCTATTGAGTCTCTGTAGTATGAAGGCTGATGAGGAACAGAGTCTGATAAATAATGAGCCGATAATGGGACATTTTTTTAATATTATTATTTTTATAATAGTAATTATAAGTATAATCATAATCATAATTATTATTATTTGTGTATTTTTATCATTTTTTTATGTATGAATTTTTGTTATTATATATTACTCTGATCATTATAACCGCTACATCGCGCTGATAATGCAAAGCCAGGCTACTCTCATTGACTTAACAAGGGCAGTATGTACACACCCCAGAAGAAGAAGAAGAAGAAGAAGAGAAGAAGAAGAAGAAGAAGAAGAAGAAGAAGAAGAAGAAGAAGAAGAAGAAGAAAGAAGAAGAAGAAGAAGAAGAAGAGAAGAAGAAGAAGAAGAAGAAGAAGAAGAAGAAGAAGAAGAAGAAGAACAACAACAACAACAACAACAACAACAACAACAACAACAACAAAATCCCTGCACGCTGACTAAAGAGCAAAACATCTGATCCCTGCCCACTAGACTCCCCACCAGTTCAGCAAACGTAATTATTAAGAAAATAATGTATTACAAATGAGTATGCAAAAAAATATGGAGCATGGTTATTTAAAATGGTCTCTAAACCTTTTTCTCTATGGGGTAAATATTCAAAAACTGCAGAAAGTCCATTGACTTTTCCTAATATTTAACATTGGGAGATGATAGGAAAGGGGCTTGTGCGTCAGACATTTGTAGGATAAAAATAGGTGAGTAAGTGAATAAAGAAGAAAGCATCTCATCTCATTGTAATGATAAGTTATTGTTGCTAACACTCTAAACAAAAGTGTATTTGACCAACCTAACCATGACAAATGAAAGTAAAAATGTGGGGAGCACAGGGAAAGTGGTACAAAATGAGAAAAGAGGAAAAAAAATTGCATTGCACAGACTTTGTCAGCTGCTGTAGCTTGTCTTCAAAATGACTTCTGGCAGTTTTCCATCAACTGGCATCCACTCAGCGGATGAAGCAACATGGAGAGAGGAGCCCGAGATAGAATCTGCTGGCTGTGATTCCTTCAATGACCATGCAAATCCTGCAAGGTCATTCTGATAGGCACGCAGGGAGGCAGAGAGGTAGGAGGAAAACAAAATTATGCAGTAGGGACAATATTTCAACAGGGAGCTCTGAGAAAACACAGCACTAGACAGCTATATGTTCCCCTGACATGTTTCAACCTGAACCGAAAAAGTGAGAATTTGCCCACTAAAACACTCATGAGCACTCTGGAGAAAGAAGTTCTGAGTCTGAGTCAGTGGTATAGTGACAAATATGGCATTAGTGAAGAAAACTCAAAACTACCACAGTTAATGGATCAATCCATGAGTGCTACACAGCCAGCAGAGGTTCATTTATATCTGTGACCAGAACCACAGATCTTAATATTTATTTGTTTAACTCTTATCACACTATGCAGATCGTTATGGTAAATGCTAAGATATAGTGTGCTCCACAACAAACAAATAGGTGTTGTGAGTGTTTGTAATTGTATTGATGGTGAGTCTACTTAGCTCTGTAATTACACTGCCAGACCGCTAGTTGGCAACGGGATTTTTATGCCATTGTGTTGAGCTTTTTCACATCCTTCTTCAAACAACTGGTGTTGGGGTTGGAGTATGTTGAACAACAGTTACTATTACTAAAAGTACTGCAACATAAAAAAAGACACAGGACATCTGAGTAGGTGGCGTGTGCAAACACTGAACGATGGAGGCAAAAGTGAATTTTCTGTGCTTGTCAGGCCACTGAGAAATTTTGACGAGGAAATGCTTTTAAAGTACTTTTGGATAATCACAGGTATATTTGCATTTGGGTTAGTTGTCTACAGCCATTCATCTGTTACTAGTATGTGCATAAAATACCCCAAAAACTACACCATAGGTGATGCAATGCAGAACTTTAAAATCCCACTTAACACACAAGAAGCCTGGGTCGGCGAACACTGGCCATGGTACCACTGAAGTGATGTTAAATGCTTCATTCCTGTATTGGGAATTGTTCATGTTTTGAAGAGGGACCAAGTGTGTGCATATCCAGGCACAAATGCTCCAGTGCAAAGCAAAAATACTTCACTGCGATATCTTGTAGATTGATACACTGCCTTATAAAGAGAAAAAAGAGAAATAAACTATATATGTTGAGGTACATTGTGTGCAGACCTTCTTTGCGCCCTGCATTTTTTTTTTTTTTTTTTATCATTATTTACTCTGGCCTTTAGAGGTGAAAAAAGCCAGCATGTTCTGGGTCAACATGAACCATGTTCTTTAGTTGCCTTTCTCTGCCTGAACCCATTTTTTTTATCTCCACAAAAGATGATAAGAAACAAATCCAGGAGCGCCAAAGGTTTCCATATTGGTAAGATTTAGTGGCTCAGTCTCAACACTTCACCGAGAGATTTAAACTATTACAGTGTAAAGCAGAGGAGCAAAGAAAAAGATCAGACTCAGCTTGTGCTTAAACAATTACAAATTACCAGAATAGAGTGAGTGAGCAGAAATCTCAGCACAGAGAAGGTTTTTGTGACACTGACAGATAACAACAAGCACTGTGTGATATGACTTTGTGTCTACCCAAGCGTACTAAAATCCAACTGTCCTTGGGAGAAAAAAAAAAAAACAAAAAACACTTGCTTTTCTCTATTCAGAATACCAGCCATTCACTGAGCCTGAACCTGTATTTCTGGTCTTGAATGTAAATGAACAAAAGTGTGGATCACGACTCTGGCTTCTCAGACAGCAAACCTGAACAAGGTACAAAAACCTGCTCAAATCAAACCAGTTCAACGAGACAAAGGGGGACTTGCTGGATTTTCTCTGTGGAATTTCCGTGCATTTTTTTAGATAACTACAACAACACAAAAGTACACAGATAATGTCAAATGTTATATTATCAGATATTATAAATTATCAGAGGGCAGAAGTAGGAGGAAGAGGAAAAGGAGGAGGAAGAGGAACAGGCAGGCAAGACTCCTAGAATAATCTACTAATCTAATCTGAAATGGAATTATCCCAGGGGCACAGTTCAAACAGGGAGCTAAGGAGCTTTTATCCAGCAGGAGAGGAGCTGACATTAAACCTAGTAGAGCTGACAGGGTGCAGCTAATTTCCAAGCATGACTCTGCGGGCCCGTCTTCTTGTACTGTAATCTTTGTTCTTCTTTGTTTTATCAGAACAATGCAACTGCAGTGTTTCAGACAGTGTGTTTGTGAGTTGGTTTCTTCACTTTGTGATGTGCAAGTTTTACAGACAGGCGCTTGGGGAGCGGGCGGACATCCGTGGCTGCACAGCTGCTTAATGACAGTTTGATAAATTAACACAAAAGCTGCAGAGCAAGGTTTGAACTATGCAGTTAAAGCGTCCAACTATTACGCCACACTGAAAGCTACCCATTATGCTGAGGAGTGAACATTTCAAATACCTCTAAAGCTTGCCCTAACATGTCTCAGCTCATGTGTGATTAAACTCCAAATAAGGAGGCCTTGAGCTATGAAGAAACATAGGAAAAGGCTTAAAAGAGACCAATTAGTTTGTTCAGACCCGTAAAGTGAGGTTATGATGAAGTGATTAAAAAAAACAGCTGTGTCATTTTGTTATAATTACATTATTTAGTGCAGTGACTTCAAACCACCTGGCCCCAAAGATGTTATCTGACCAGAAACAATTATCCATCGGGTATATAACACATTCATAGATTCTGGATTTCTGAATGAGGGAGAACAATGAAAAAAAAAATGCAATAGATGAACAGCCATTAGGTGAATGTTTCACTTGACCGTTGAAAAAATGTGGCTACCATTAAGAATCAAATGCACACTGATAAATTCTTTGCATGTGCTGAGTTGCATTTATGTGCACAAAAAAACAAAGAAGTTAAAGTTACAGCTGTACTTTTATTCTACATGGACATGATTAACTATGTTTCAGGCACAATTTTTTCCTCAGTCAAAGCCTGAATAGGAGCTGAGGACTGTGGTCAGAACTCTGATTGACAAATTTTGAGAGATATTGCCTTGTATTTAAAAAGAAAAAAATATAGGACACAAGATAGGCACTCCTTTGTCCTTGATTTGTGACAACAATGTCTCCAAAAACATAAATAAACACAATTTTCTTTTTCTAGTTTTACAACATATACTCAGTGTGTCAATACTTCACATCTGGAAACTTGACAGTGTTTATGCCCTGCTCTCTGGACTCATGATTTATACATAATAACATTTAGGGGAAAAAAAAAAACAGTATAGAAGTGTGCATCTTTAGTGTGTCACACACTGCTGAACAAGAACAAAGCTTAAGCTGGGATCATCCTGTCATTGATCCCCAGTTCATTTTACTACCATTTAGACACTGGTTTCTTTATCCTGTGACCTTTGCCCTGACTGTATAACACTCTAAAAAACCAGCCTGAACAATATTACTGACCTACATCTACATTGAAAGGGTTAAAAGAAAACTCATTTGCTGAAGATGAAGTGACCCACTGACATCAAACCTTGAACTTATGCCATCCAGAAGATGCCCACTGTAAGCTCTGGAGACAAAGTAGGTCTTTGTAATTTAAAGATAAACCTGCTCCACTGCCTCACATGCATACATGTCCTACAGATCTTCATCATTTGTGTTCAGAGCTTTAGCAATGAAGGTTATTGCTATCCTAATGTTTGCAAATGTATGGCAAAATGACAAACACCTTATCTATCTGGTTAGTTTATCTAAATAATCTAAATAAATAATTCTTCAGTAAAATTATGTCAACTTAAAAAAAAGCTACATTCATGAGTCAATGGTGTTGGAAATGACCACCAGCCACAAGCCTAATGCAGGAAAAATATGTAAGTGGCTACTAGATTTGCTTCACTCACCAGCCAAAAAAAAACAATGACAATCTTCTGAGTAGCGCCTAGATATTTGGATCTACCAGCCACAGTGGCAGGTGGACCAAAAAAGTCAATTTCCAACCCTCAAGTTATCTCAAAACTATTCCCCTCCGCACTTATTTTTCCAGTTATTCTGTCAATAACTTGATAATCACTAGCCTACCAAATGTCAAAAAATATGAAACTAGAATTACTGCCTCGCGACTGTACGCCTCCTCAAACCCGTCAAGTTGCACTTACAGTTAATATCTATGTCTATGAAAAAAAGTGAATGCTTCACACAAATCTTCCCACAGCAGATCTAGACAATTAGCACAGTTTCAATGTGAGCACCCAAGATTAGTGTCACCAGTTCAGACCAAATATCTCCCCTTCTGTTCCCAAGTTATGACATAATGGCCAAAAAAGTGTTTTGTAGATTATGGTGAATGTTTTTGTCCAAACAACAGTTAAAAAAAAAAAAAAAAGAATAGAAAGAAAATCAATAATATTAACTTTACACTGATATAAAACAGAAAAAAATGCAAATTCTCATATCTGATCAGCTGAAACTTATATTTTGGCATTTAAAAGGCAAATAGTTTTGCCTTTAAAATGACTGCTAGCCAATTTACAGACTAATTTTGTCAACTGTAGACTGCATATTGTCCATTGTCCATTGTCTGTAACATGAGATGTTACAGGGTACTAAAGAAAATGGAAAATAAGAAAAAGACAAAAGCAAAAAATATCAGATAATGCCAATAAAAAAAGGCATTCAAAAATGAGCAGTTACTGGCTTCAGTCAGACTTTGAGGGAATTTGCAAAATCTTGGAGCAGCAACAACAAACAAACAAAAACCTTAGTTTTCAGCTTTAATGATAAAACAGCTAAAATTCATGCTGTGAGGATTATATAAGCTATGCAGTCTGTATCAGCGATAAGCTAATTCTTCATTGTTTTGTAAACTTTACACAGTTCTTACAACTTTGATACACATTTTTGAAAGAGGGACATTAATCAAGTAAATACCGTACAGTTCAAGAAAACCATCAAACATATTTTAAAAACCTAAAAGTTGTGTGATTCTTCTCTTCTTGTGTCTTGTTTTAAAAAGCATCACATTCACATCTGAACTTATGCTAAACGTGTGAGACATACACTGTATGTGTATGTCACCATAATGCCGAGTTAATAATCTCTCACTCTGAACCTCACTGGGGACAAAGTGCACACAAAGACCGTCCTTTCTATTGGAAAGTGGGAAATTATAGCGCACGTTGTCGCCAGCCAGACAAGCATGAATACACATGGGCAGGGCCACGAGCAAACCTTTATTTATATTGGACCAGAGATTACACGGTGCAAACTGCTCTCTGTCATTTAGTGGCTGCACAAATACACATGGTGGTTTGGAGGGGACTGATAGAGTCTTGCCTCAACACAAACTTCATTTAAAAAGGAGCTTCTTTTTATGTCTGAAGAACTGGTACAGAATATATACAGAATATAACCTGTAAGAGGAAATAGGCATGTGATTTCCACATTTTGTTATACATTTTTCCTCAATGCTCGCGTGTACAATGACAATTTTTAGATTTTTTTGGTGCCACCACCAGCTCTACAGCTTACTCTGTCTGACAATAAGCCCCAAAAAAATTCCCCACCCTTTGGTGGCCAGTTTTTGCCCTCTGAGGATGAAATTTAGCATAAAGCTCGCAGCTACTGCACTTGTTTTCTGGTGTGTAACATGAAGACAATAGAGGGAATGGGATGAAGCAGGTTGCCACATGCAAGGTTCCCACACCTTTTTATTTTTCAAATTTCAAAACTTTTCCATGACTTTTCAAGGACACATAACATTTTTTTTTCATGAAGGGAGAGATGGAGTCATAAAATAAGTATAAGTATGTGATGGTTAATAAAACATCACACATCAACACATATTAGAACTACATTACGTTGACAGCTACAGAAAATAAACGATAACAACAACTCTGAGAATTTTTTTTAACATTCAACAAATTGCATGACTTTTCTGGTCCTGGAAAGTGTGACTGTGATATTCCATGACTTTTTCAGATTTTCCATTACAGTGGCAACCTTGCACATTTTGCTGTTTTTGTCAATTTTAGACAATGTGATCCAAAGCGACAAAAAAATCGAGAACAAAACAGTTTTAAAAGACTTTCATCTTCAAACTGAGCAGGTCATGTCACAATGCTGCAAGTAAACCCACATTTCAAAACACTTACTCAAGACACTCTCCTCACCAACTAAGAGAAAATTTTATGTTTATGTCATCATGATTTTGAAAAATTAAGCACTGCTCTTTAAAATATATTCTGCTGAGTGCACTCAATATACAAAATGTCAGTCTTCTAGATGTGAAAAATGAACATATCTGAAATCTAAATAAATATCACAGATAAATTGTCCTGTCTGCCACCCCGCCTCCTCCCCATCCTTTCTCCCATCATCACTGCTGCCCCGAGCTCGTCTCAACAGCCAGCTGTCCAAACAAATGTTACGTAGCCGGCGCTTATGTAATGAGCATGGCAAGTGCTTAGCGCATCCTCTAAGCTTTCCTGTTGCATGCCATCATCAGTTCAAGCATCTCAAAGAGTACAGCTGAACATCCTCATCTGTCCCTTCTGCTAGAGAGTAGCCATGGCTCAAATAATCAATGTTATTGATCCGCGGTGAACGAATGGGTAATAAAGACAAGTCATTGCCCTGCGCTTGTGAACAATCTGCAAGATCAGCTGCAGTGTGTGTGAGAGACAGAACAACAGAAATACAAAGCTTGGAAGGAACACTGACATAATCTCTGAGTGCGTGTTTATAACTTCAGGGATCAACACTCTCTGCTAGCATGACTGGGATCAAAAGTGCACCACAACAGCATTCACAGCTAAAGACAATTCTCTCAGAGTGCAACAAACACAACAAATGCAATACATGCCAGCTGCCTTGTGTGAATCTGTGTGCTTCCTACAATCCAGAAAGCTGTACTGTGCAGTACTTTAATACAATACAATATGTAGAGGGATATGCTGACTTGGCAAAAAAATGTGCACGTAGCTTTAAGAACACATCGAGTTGTAAGCATTTGACCGTTTCTGTATTTTTGAGTGTCCCTGCTGCCAGCACACACACGCACAGTTAAAGAAGCTGTCTTACCGTCTCATTCTCATCTGGGTACATACTGTCCTGTGGCTGAGTTGCCGCTGCAGAGGAACAAGTCTCGTAGCCGGCGGTGCTGACGAGGACACTGATGATGCAGAGAAACACAGCAGCCTCTGCCTATTCACAAAATCTCTCCCGGACTGACATGTCACTGTGGCACACCAGATAATGTCACTCTGAGGCCCGGTGCACGAACACACTCACACACACACTCACTCTTATTCACTCACACGTCCTTACATAAACACAGAGAGAGAGAGAGAGAGAGAGAGAGGGAGAGAGAGAGAGAGAGTGCGTACTAAGCTCAGTGATGCTCGCTCTCCCTGAGCTGCCACAACACACTGCTTGACCTGTCCCACCATAATGCCACAACACACAACACCCCAGCTGAAATAGCATACACACACTGACACACACTGACACACACACACACAACACAGATATCCAATTGAAGCTCCCAGAGGGATTAAGAAAAGCTCCATAAAGTGAGGAACATTGTGCCCCCCCCCACACACATCTTCTTTGTCTCTAATCAAACAAGTCATACAGGGCAGAGTTACGCTTTACACTGGATGATCCTTTATAATCACTATCAACATGTTTGTTATACTACAGGCGTTTTTTTTTTTTTTGTTTTGTTTTTTAAACCCTTTATGCTCATCACGAGTCTGAATTCATTGACATTATAATGTGGCAAAAAAAACACAACTATCTATAAGTAAAGCCTTCAGTTCTGGATCTTCCTAATCTAATAAAAGTCTATTTCCGGTTTGGTGTGAATGCTGAAAATCTTCACATCTTTCTTTCTTCAATTCTCTCACAGTCTGGCTCATATGTAAATCAGTTTAGATGGTGTCACACGACTGGAAAACAACACCTCTGGGTTCTCCAGGTATTACACAGCTATGCTTCAGTGACAATCTGATAAACTGGACTGACATCAGAACACTGGACACTGGACTTATTAAGTGGATTGGATACCAGTCATAATATGCACAGTTAATCTGTCATTATTAGGGCTGCTTTTTGTGTAAAACATTACAATTCCAGTGCCGATACAAGTTTCCTTAAAGTGATACCAATACCAAAAGATACTTCATTCGATACCTATTACGTGAATAGAGTAGCATGTTGTGCAGCGAATCCACATACTGAACTGACAACTGCATTAAATACACCTTGCTCGACTTTACCCCACCATGGACTGTATGGGTTGCAGTGCTGCTGCAGGAGTGTGAGCTCAGGGCCAGGGACAGTTGTGAGAGTTTGTCTGGCCACACACACAGTAAAGGGCTAACTGTTAGCATCACACATCTAACATTATCTCATGTATTAACGACTGACTAGAGCAATTCAATGTTAGTTTGAGCTTTTGGTGTTGGATGTAAGCCACTGCTGCTGTGTTAGCTCATGCTAACTGGGCAGATGTTAAACTGACTGACAAAAAGGATCAAATGCAAGTATCATTTGACTGGAAATGTTTCGATATTACTGTACTGGGTCATTTCGATTAATACCTTTAAGGTATCAAGTGCTGATACCCAGGCTTAATCAATATGAAAGTCTGTGTTTCTGCTATGACTTACATTTATTCAGACACAGTGGACCACAGAGATTTATGCCCTGTTTCTTTACATGAAAATTACTGAACTGTTGAGTTGCTCAAACAGGGAGCAAGACTTGAGTTTTAAATCTTGCAAATGAATAAATAAAATAGTGATTATAACAACAAAGCACACTGACAACCACTTCTGGAAACATTCCACAGAGTATAGTATTGGGCACTATGACACATGCTGTAGGACCACAGAAATGTATCCACTGTACCTCTTCCTTTAATTTTAGCATTGTAGGCAGTGATGTGAATCAATGAGCATGAAGATACTAAGCCTACTAAATATGATGAAGGAAGCACCATGATTATACAGGTACTTAATTTCGATGGATTAGCTCAAAACAGACATTCAAATTTGAACCATTTAATTGTATCTATAGAGGGTTTCTCAAAAGAATATCAAGAAATATTTTATCAGTCTGCCCAAGCTTAGCTCAAAATGTGTATCATTTCGCAGTATTGTCCTTCATGGACCAACTCTTTCTTTAAAATCACAGTGCATGAATCGCAGACCAGGGCTGGAAGAGAAGCAGGTGAATTTTAAACAAAGGCAGATGAAAAAAAGAAAGGAGTGAGTGAGAAAGAAAGAGTTGAAAAGTGAGGGTGTCAAACCTGGCCTTTCCCCCTGCTCTGTTACACAACAGCCAAACACACTGCAAAGCAGAGGGTCAGCTGCCAGACCGCCTGAAGCTCTGTGTGCATGTGTGTGCGTGACCCAGGTTGAGAACAGTACAGAGCAGTACTAAAAAACCCCTATGGGCTGCTTCATAACACTGGCAATGAACACACAGAAATGACACTAACACAGTCTGCAGTATTCCGCTGAGCCTTTCCATCTTATTCCCAAATGAACGGCTGTTTGCTGATGGTGATTTTCCTGAAAGGAGACATCTGTGATGTAATTTTCAGGCTCATATTCCCAAAAAACAACAGAACCCACAAGAGAAACGGTGCAATAACTGCATATTTTGTCTTCATTAATCATTACTGATGCATTTCACAACAGGACTAAAGCACAATTTATTATTTGGAAATGATACCCCCATGTCTGTGTTTTGTCAGGTGCATTTACACGGGACAAGTAAATTCTGTATTTTAATCAAATTCACTGACATTAATCGCCTGTATGATGTCAACACTCTGCGAGTAAAAGTAAATGCATGGGAAAAGCATCATAGGTGTAACTTGGTCCACTTTAATGACCACCATAAAGGTCAGACAACATAACTCTGACAGCACTGCTTCTCTCTCTTTTGATGGGATTTAGTTTCCTCTTTCTGCAATGAGTCCTCCTGCTGTGCAGCAAGATGATAATGAGCCTCCTAAAATTGGCACCCAAAATGCTGTCAAAACTTTCATTCATAATTACCAACAAAGCCTCCATAACTCTAGACCGGGCAAGATGTAGAAAAGAAGGAAGGAAAGAGAACTAAAAAACCTTGCAAAATAAATAAAATATCTGACCCCAAATCACGAGATGCCGATTCTCACAGGACCAGTATTATTAAATGACGTGTGTTTGGCAAAATATGGTAGATCATTTCAGGGTTTCCACACATTTTTATGGACAAAATCTTAAAACCTTTCCATGATTTTTCTTTTTTGTCTTCTTGTCCTACTTGCCTGGTGTTTTTCAAACATATCAGATTCAAACTCTATTTCGACAAAATTTCAGATGGCTGGCATTCATAAAGAGAGAGAAGGAACAGAAAAATGGAGAAATGGGACATCTAGAGATCTCAAAGTATTACTGGTCCCTTGCAAATAAGGTTTATGGCAACAAACATTAGAGCTGAGCTGATTAATTGAGCAGAAAAACAATTGAAAACAATTCTGATAATCAGCCACAATTTATATGTTTCAGCTTCTGTTTTTCTTTGTTATATAGGACACTAAATTTACATTTTCTGGACTGTTTTTCACTAAAAATAGGATGATTGACGATGCCATTGTGATGGGAAATCATAATTGGCATTTTCATGAATCAAACACAATTTTTTTTATGAAATGTTCTCCAAAGATTAATAATAAGAGACAATAACCAGAAGCTTCAGCCACTTCTAAACAGCATATCATTGTGCTCTCAGTAAAAGTCATCTGGTTATCTCAACAACAGTGACCCAGATGTGAGAGCAGTGGCTTTGTGACAGAAGGTCACTAGTTGTAATCCACAAACAATCTGGCAGGAAACATGGTGTAGTAAGATAAGATGCAAAAGAAAGACTATAAACGTACGGTTGAGGTTATCAAAAACACAATATAACCTCAATGGGATATATGTCGGGGCGAGAGCTAAAGTAAGAAAAGTTTGCAGAAAAGTGTATACTTGTTTAAAATTTCAATGTTACTCTCCTGTCAACACTCGGCGTCAGGGTGCCCCTGAGTAAGGTATTTCATTGTGTTTTTGTTAAGTAGTCGACAAGGAAGGAAAAAGAAGAGGTGAACGTAAAAGCTGTATCAATGGAAAACTAGGGTACAGCTTAAGAAAAAAAAACCCCTGTAAATAAATTAATGCTCTATTCAAATTCTTTCCAAATCGGAGCCAATTGTTTATTGTGTTTCCATTTGGGGGTCCTCAGCATGAAAACATTTGGGACCCCCCGAAAGAGAGGACGATTTAGCAACTAAATAACCCTGCAGTGAGTTCAGTTCATGCCAGCATGTGATATAATAAGCCTTTTTTAATAAGGCACAGAAAGAGAATTAACAGTAGTGCAGATGGTCTGGCTCCCATTAACAGATCCCTCAGACTGTGTGTGTGAGTCTGTGAAAGCTCATGTGTGTGTGTCTTGCATAACTGAACCAAAATGCATGTGCATGTATGCGTGTGTGTGTGTGTGTGTGTGTGTGTGGAGAATGAATGAATGACTGATTTAATAGATTACTTATTTCATGTGCTACAGATGTACATCAACGTGCATGGATGGGTGTGTTCAATGGCCTGATAAGCAAAAAAGGCGTGACGGTGTGAAGACATCCACTTGCCAACTTCCTGCCAAACACTAAGTAATCAAAGAAATGAGGAAGTGCTTCCTCCAATCGACCATCCTGCGGAGAGTGATTAGAGGATTTTAGTTGATTACAGTTGTCATAAGGAATGATGGGAGTCTGCAGGGTGTAGTGGGTGTTATTGACTGCAACAATCAAAGGTGTGTGTGTGTGTGTGGGGGGGGGGGGGGGGGGGGTTAACTTGTAGTGCTTGCAGCATAACAGTCCCATGTTAATAACGAGAGGAATGGGGATAATCTATAACAGTAATATGGACAGTGAAGGGACCAAAACATACTAAATATCAAATTCAGTCAAAAAAGTGTTGCATTGTTGTGAATTTATATAATAAGTCTGTATATGAGGTAAATGAGGTAAATGAGCTATGAGCTAAAATATAAAACAATTACTGAAAGGATACTGAAAAGAAAAATGTTTTACATTTATCTGAGCTCAACTTTCTGTTGTCAATGCCTTTTTGGATAGACCACTAAAGCACCATTTGATCCTTGTTGAACAATAATTAATTTTGCAGATGTAGTGCATTTTCCTTTTTGTTTTTTTCACACACATGTAACACTAGTGTTCTAGTTTTCTGTATAACCATAACATGCCACATACCTTAAATCAACCAAACAAGTGGAGTTACTTACCAAAACAGCAAGTTTTCTGTATGATCTATGCACCTGCATCAATGAATGATTTAAATTCCTGTCCATTTATTGTCCTGAAAAGTTAAATTCACTCTGCTTTATCACCTAGGGAGCAAATGTTTTGTCATCTTATAAAACCCAAATTATATTG
Source organism: Plectropomus leopardus (assembly GCF_008729295.1). NCBI lineage: Eukaryota > Metazoa > Chordata > Actinopteri > Perciformes > Serranidae > Plectropomus > Plectropomus leopardus. The sequence goes on from NC_056474.1 coordinate 23,751,599, forward strand.
CCAAGTTTTGTTCAATGCATGAACATTAAACAATAACTGACTGCTGTAAAAGTCTGTCGGTATGACAAATCAGAAATGATGAAAGATTTCATTCTGTAACACACCACACTATTCCCCACCTGGAGAGCAAATTTCTCCAGCTGTCATTTTTTAATATTATCTTTCTAAACCTGGGACTGCATTGTAGAGGTTTGGATATTTTCAAATTAAGCAAGTAAAAAAAGATCCTTTTTTGAGTAATAGTTTCCAAAACTAATTATCTGAGGTTCTTCTATACAGAGCTTTCAGCACATAGCATGCTCAGTGTCTCTCACAAGTGCTGTTGTATTATTGCGATCCTGGAGGAAGAGGAGTGAGGAAAAGCAGGATGGATGAGGTGGAGCAGTGAAGCAGCAAATTAAAACACACTGAGACCTTGACAGCTATTATATTCAGTGGCTAGAGGGAAACATCTGCTTCGGTGGATACAATGTCCAGTCCACCGCTGCCAGGGGCTTTAAGACGCACCGCATGCAGGAACGTATCAAGTGATATCTTAGTTGGTAGCTTCAACATTTCCCAACTAAGGATCAATGGCTGTTGGGCTTACAAGAAACTCAGTACTAATGTTGTCACAGCGTTGTGCTGGGTTTTTTTTTTTTCAAACATGCCTGCGCCATTTGTTTTATTACTTTATTGTTGCACTGCAGCACGTCTTCTCTAAAATATATGCCCTGCTTTGGATGCAGTGG